>NC_045166.1:2059251-2189251 GCF_900700415.2 Clupea harengus
TTTATACAAAGTAAAAAAGTGAGTTTGAGTTGTCTGTCACTCGACTGGAAGTCTCCATCGTTAAGCTTTGTGTTCTGCTGTGGAACATAACTGACTTTCCGGTGTTTCATTTTTTATCAAATGAAATCCACTCGCTTTTTTATCATTGGATCCTCTGCGCTCTCATTAAATGCAAGGATTCCATATGATATTCTGTTCTGTCCTTTTTGCACTATTTCAGATTTGGACTCACTAGTATCATTACCAGTGATTACCTTGTTTAGTATTGGCAAAGTTGTAGAACTGTTGGCCAACATATAATATCCGTATCCGTATAATATGTACGGGGTATTCCTCTAAAGTTTTAAGGAACTGGTCTGTGAATTCTAGAAACTTGAAGAGCAACTTGTCACCTTAGTATGTCTTGTTCTACCGATAAGCCTCTGATGAACAACCCATAAGCTTCTGTGCCATTTGTAGTCACGCCAACCCCACTATATTTCCATCAACAACTGTTTCCTTCTAAAGACAATGTCACGTTTATAATTTAAAGAATGAAAGAGGAAGAAATATTTTGGTGCGAGTTTCGTGAGAAAAGCGCTGCAGAACTTGGCTCCAGGGCCCCGGCGCTCGCTCACTCGCTCGCTCGCTGCGAGAGTGCTGCTATTGTGCTGTTAACTACCAGCAGTTTCCTGAATTGCATCCTGTCGCTGGTCGCTTGCAAAGGGATTTATTGGGCCCCAGGCACCTCTGAGCGTATGACCAGCATCTCAGATGCGTGAGTGGGGCCAACACAGAGGAAGTGGGTGTGGTGTGTGTGTGTGTGTGTGTGTGTGTGTGTGCTGCAGACGAGTGAAGCTCTTTACCGGTAGCTCCGCAGTCATCTCTGTGCACACTCGGCGCATTCTGTCCCCCTTAGTGGCCGCCAGATGACTCGTCCACATCCTGTCAAGTCATCACCTGCTCCGTCCTGTCCTACATTGGTGTGGGATTCAAGCGTGTGTGTGTGTGTGTGTGTGGTGTGTGTGTGTGTGTGTGTGTGTGTGTGATTGTATCTTTACTGTGTCTGTGAGAAGTAGTGTTCTGAGTATGTGTCAGTGGGTGACTGTGCAGCACTTTCTTTTTTAAGAGGGCGTGCCTACTGTTTGAAAACGATACATATTCATAATGGGTCACTGGCGACAGTCACTCTGTGTGTGTTAGTGGATGACTGGGTCCTATCTTGAGTATATGAAATTTGCTTAGTCTGATCAAATCTAGTTTGCTCAGTGTGTTACTTGATGACTATCCCAGCCCTTCTGTGTATGTGTGTGAGTGGGTGTCTTAATTATTAAGCTCTGTGTCAGCTGAGTGTTTCACAGATGTGTGTGTGTGTGTATGAAATTCATCACAAGAAGGAGCTGTGTGTAACCTCGTCATTCTTCTTGTATTTGCAGGACCACACTTCAACCCCAGTGCAATTCAGAACTTCTATGACAGCCTTGAATGCTTAGGTCCGGTCCCTCCAAAACCCAAAGGTACTTTATCTGTTGGTAAGTTCTAGAAAAGGTGGCGTGTTCCTTTCTGGACAGTCTGATCCTCTCCCTGCAGCTCCCCTCTCCTCTCCTCTTTCTCCTTCTCCATTGGAGAGTATACAGGGCAGTACTGTGCTCTTTTATTCCAGTAACGATGCCTGAGCCTAGCAACATCCAGCCTTAGCAATGCTATGAATGCTGTTTCTCTAGTTTGCCTGTATCTGTAGTGTATGAACTTCATTATTTCTTGATTCTGTCCATCTTTCTCTTCTCTTTCTCTTCTCTTTTTCTGCCACTCATCCTGTCACCCCCTGCTTTCTTCTCTGGGACCCCCTCAGGGCCAGAATACCCTGGCTCATTGGACAGGAGAGGACGGAAAATAAACGTCACCTCCAAGTTAAAGATGGATGCCACCGCTGCTCTCCCTCCTCCTGTCCCTCTGGGTTGGTTCGTCTGTCTGTCTGTCTGTCTGTCTGTCTCTGTGTCTCTGTTTCATCTCTCTCCGTCTGTCCTCTGCAGTCCATCCTTTTCCCCCATTTACTCTGCCGGGTCATGTCTGTCCATCAACACTGCCCACAAACCTTTTCAGAGGAATTCTACCATCATTTTTTTTTCATTCTGAAAAATGAATGTTGTGAATTTTCAAAATGTGTTCAATAATCTAATAGATCAGGATGTGTATCTGTGTAACATATTTACTCAGTAGGTGTTAGCTTTAATCTCAGACAGTGTTGTGTAGACAGTGTTAATATGCACACCATTAGTGTGAAATACAGTGCATTTAGGAACTGTTCAGACCCCTTCACTTTTTTTCCACTTTGTTATGTTGTTGAAATTATTTATTACCTTTATTATTAAGGATAGACTGAAATATACACATTGACAGTATTCGGATCATTTGCAATGGCGCTTCAAATTTAGCTTTGGTGCCCCCCTTTTCTCCTAATCATCTTGAGATGTTTCTGCACCTCGAATGGAGTCCATGTGTGGTAAATTCAACTGATTGGACATGATTGGGAAAGGCACACACCTGGCTGTATATGACAGTACATATCAGAGCGAAAAACCAAGCCATGAGTTTGGAGGGGCTGCCTGCAGAGGATAGAGACAGGAGACGAGGCACAGATCTGGGGAAGGCAACAAACAGAATCTGCTGCATTGAAGGTTCTCAAGAGGCCTCCGTAATTCTTAAATGGAAGATGTCTGGATGGAACAAGCAGGACTTCCGGCCAAACTGAGCAGGCGGGGGAGAACGGTCTTGGTAAGAGAGGTGCTCAAGAACCCAATAGTTACTCTGGCTGAGCTTCAGAGATCCTTTGTGGAAATGGGAAAATGTCCTGAAGGACAGCCATCTCCGCAACACTCGGATTTAGGCTTCAGGCAGAGTGGCCAGCTGAAGGCTCTACTGAGAGAAAGACACAGAAAGCCTGCTTGGAGTTGGAGCAGAAAGGGATTCAAAGGACTTTCAGACTGAGAAACAGGATTCTCTGGTCATTAGGGTTAGTGTTGAAAACACTGTGACTGGTGAAGAAACAGCAAACTAAATATGGAGGTTATTATCTGTTCAAAATTTGAAACCTCTAGCATGAAAACTTTTTGAGATGACGAACCCCAAACTTTGCCCCAGTCTGTCAACGTGCAAGAGGGGATACTGTGTTCAGAATTTCTTTTCTCAGAAAGTATTTCATGTAGCAAGCTGAGATTTTGCAAGTATTAGTTTGGAAGGTCACACTTTAAAATGTTCAAGAGAATCTGAGATGACCGTGCAGAAGGCGTTTGTCGATTTGGTGTTGAATAACCCTTTTTAATACATTTGCAAAACATTCTGAATTTAAACGATCTCAGCATAAGGCTGCAACATCAAAACATGTGAAAAAAGTAAAGGGGTCTGAATACTTTCTGAATGCACTGTACATGACTGTTGGGTCTGAGTAAGATATTATTATGGAAACACCACAGCACAATTTCCTGTGTCTGGCTTGATCAATGTTGTCCCACTAAAACATGTAGGCCAGACGTTAGCATTTAGCATCACGCTCTTTATTAAACACAAGGCCTCAGCTAGCCCATTTTAGTCTGTGTAAAAACTCCAGCTTCGTCTTTATTAAGTCCTATTTTACAGCTGGGTTGTTTACTGAAGGATCAGTTCACCCACACATGTAGGCCAGAGGCAGGGGGACAGGTGACACGATGGAATCCAGTGGATGGCTACTGATATGCTATCTCAGATCTATTCTAATTCACTTTATAGGCTGTCAGAGGATTATTTGTGTGTGTGTGTGTGTGTGTGTGTGTGTGTGTGTGTGTGTGTGTGTGTGTGTGTGTGTGTGTGTGTGTGTGTGTGTGTGTGTGTGGACTGTATGTGTGACCCACCCTTAAGCTCAGCTGTATTTTGAAGCCCAATCTTGGCAATGCTTTATCTCGAGTATTCTTTGACTTTGAGTTGCAGGAGCACTCAGGGTTGTTTTTCATTTTGGAGAGGGGATTATAGATGTATCTGGGGGAAACTCTGATAGCTAGTTTGATGGAAGGCCTGTGAGGCTAGAGGGAGGGCTACACAGCTGCGGTGTGTGTTTGAACATGGAACATTTATGTGAGACCGTGTTTACATTTTTGCCTCATTAATGAATGCCTTGTATGTAAATAACACGCCTTTTTTAATTTCTCCATTTCTGTCCGTTTCTGCCCAACTCTCCCTCTTTCTCTTTCTGTCTTTCCCTCTCTCTTCCCTTTTCTCTCATCCCCACCCCTTTCTTTCTTTACCTTTTTGCTCCCTCACTTTCTGTACACCATCTCTCTCTCTCCCTGTCACCCTCCCCATCTCTCTCTCTGCCTCCCCATCTCTCTCTCTCCCTGTCACCCTCCCCCATCTCTCTCTCTCTCTCCCTCCACCATCCCCTGTTCAGCAGACTCCAGCAGCTGTAAAAGTGTGCGGGCGGTGGCCGACTCGGAGGAGGACGAGGGCACCCAGTGGAGCTGCACGGCCTGCACCTTCCTCAACCATCCCGCCCTCAACCGCTGTGAACAGTGTGAGTTCCCGCGTCACTTCTGAGCCACAGCGGACGCCACGCCAACGCCACGCCAACGCCCCGTGCCCCGCGCCCATGCCACTCTCCACCAGACACCAAACACACACACACACACACACACACACACACACACTCAGCTAGAGCGGGGGAGCGGACGCCAAACACACACACACTCAGCTAGAGCGGGAGAGCGGACGCCAAACACACACACACACACACACACTCAGCTACAGTGGGGGAGCGGACGGCGCTCCTTCTCCAATCTTCTAGTTCTATTGAGAAAACACGGACAGGGTTACAAGTAGGTTTTTTTTGTTGTTCTTTGGTGTCGTTCATTTTTTTTTCCTTCCTATTTTTTTGAGTTTCCTCCAAGATTTGTGGAATGCTGAATCATTGAAGGCTTGACTGGATAGAGTTTACAGGTTGTGTCTCTTAAACAAACAAACAAAGAAAACATGAAAAAAAAAAAAAAAAAAAAAGAAGCCAACAGAAGCCAGCAGCGCCACCGGTACCTCTCCTTTGAGTCTGTGTGTACGTGCCACCCTGTGCCACTCTGAGGGGTACCTCTCCTTTGAGTCTGTGTGTACGTGCCACCCTGTGCCACTCTGAGGGGTACCTCTCCTTTGAGTCTGTGTGTACGTGCCACCCTGTGCCACTCTGAGGGGTACCTCTCCTTTGAGTCTGTGTGTACGTGCCACCCTGCTCTGAGGGGTACCTCTCCTTTGAGTCTGTGTGTACGTGCCACCCTGCTCTGAGGGGCATTCTTCTGCTCACGGGAGAACTCCCTGCTCCCTTCTTCAGTATTATCAGAGTACTGTGCCTCACACACACACACACACACACACATGGACACACACACACACACACACATGCACACACACACTGCCTGTACGCACACACACACACAGGGAAAGGTTGTGTGGATGCCAGTGATTTGGGCTCTTCTCCTGAAAAGCATGGAGAGAAAAATGGGATCTGGACTGGAGTGTGTCTGTCCGTGTGCCACGCTTGCCCTGAAGGGGAAACTACACGCACTACTTCGGGGGCCGGAGTGTCTTCTGCGTCTGGGTTGCTGTCTCCAGGGGTCGACGGGAACGATTCGGCGGAGTTTCTGCCAGCGATGGGAGAAAAAAAGAGAAAAAGCAAACGTTTTTCTGTTATCGTCCTTTTATTTCAGAGTACTCCTCACCAAATCGATGCCTCTGCAATCTGTAGCGAAAAACCAACCAAAAAAGAGAAAAATGAAACTGCATGCTTTACATGTGTACAGTCAACGGAGGAGAAAACCATCCCCTTGAACTTATAACTGTACATAGTTTTAGAATGTGCTTTTTAAACGACAAAAAAAGATGCCTCCTTCTCACACTATGAATCTCTTATATTTCTTGTAAGTATAGCTCTATAGACTTCAATAACTTTTCATCCTTTTTTTTCCCTCCCTCTCCCCCTTTCCTCTTGAACATGAATAAGCACGATTTGCCCATTTTTGTAAGCTTTTGAACTTGATTTCTGTGAGGAGGGAAGCGGCGCCTATGGGAGGCGGTGCAAGCAAGGGAGCATTTCTTTTTTTTTTTTTCAGGACGCGTTCATGAGAGCTCTGGTCCGCTCGCTCGCTCGCTGCTCCTTACTGGCATGCAACGCTGCTGACGGTCCCACGTACCATCTGTGCATGCAGCGGAAGTCGGAAGATGGAGTTATTTCTTTTCTTTTTGATTTTTTTTTTTTCTTCCTCGTGTCTAAAGATGCAAGAGAACTTTGGACTGGTAACAAGGACAAAACAAGCCCACAAACAAGGAATGACTAACCATCTTATCTGACAACTGGAATGCAGGTGCCAAGAGAAGTGTGCATGGTTAACCATGCACCCAGAAACATTTGATAGAAAAAGAAACTAGATTCACCAGAGTCAAAGTTTGAGGGCTTGGACTTTTTTGGGGGGTGGGGTGGGGGGTGTTTGGGGTGATTTTGCCCAGGTGTATGTGCGCAGCTTGATCTAAAGGTGAATTTACAGCAGAAGGGCTTTCACAAATGGAACAGTCATGGTGGGTTTACAAGTATGCAATAAAATCAATAGATTAAAATCCATCAAAGGTCCAGGACAGTTGTGTATCAGACAGCCTCGTCATTGATTAAGTGTGCGTCATTCACCTGTGTGCATCAACTAATGCCTTAAGCCTGAAGGACTCGATCTACACAAGCCCAAACAGACAGTGCCAAAGCAATTTCCCCTCCCCAGATATGTTGACCCTTCCTATTGATTTGAGAATTCAGTGTTTACTGTTTTATTGATTTTTACCTTAATATTTGAAGTTTCTTTTATTTTCTTTCCTCTGAGATTTTGTGAAAAAAAATTCTCACATGTTGTAATTAGCTGCCTCACCCTGGTGTATTGGAATGCTATGTGTATGAGTAATCTATGCAGTCACCAGTCACATGTGTCCTTTTGAAAAAAAGAAGCGTTACATGGATGGAATCAGAGGAAGGGTAAAGAGTTAAACTGACGCGATATCTCTGAAGCACTTATGTGATACTTTGACCTGTTTTAAAATTTAAAAAAAGGAAATCCAGTACCTGCTTCAGCCACAGCCCAGTGAGACGAATCTGTTCATATGTGTTTTATTAATTAAAAACAAAAAAAAAAGAGACTAATTTGGATATCTAAAGTTGTTTTTGATTTTAGCTGGGAAAACTGTCTTTGTAACAGATAAGTTATTTGTAAAAATAAAAAAAATCTATTCTGAAATTCTGGATGATTTCCCACCTTACTTCTGATTTTGCTGTGATTGTTGAACAGCGATGATCCTGACAGAGACAACCTCTTGAAGAGCTATCCACTAGGTGACAGTAGAGATAAGAATAAAATAATAAAAAACAACCCCTTGAAGTTTCAGGTTCTGTCTGCATAACAACATAAATGCTTAATGAGAACGAGAAGTGCAACAGTTCCTTATGGCTTGCAGCCAGTTGAAAACTTCCTTGTTGACAATACTGGCACTTTTATGTTGTGCCAGGAATTATTACCAGGAAGAAAAAGGTTTAGCATAATGAGACGAACGGTGAACATATCCTTGTACAAAACACGTCACAGGTAAATTTCAACAATTGCATGTTTATTGTCAGTGAATCTTCCATTCAACAACCTGTTTCATGGCAGTGACATGCTTTGGCAATCCCCACATCGGGGCTACGGAACTAAAAACAACAATTGTGTTGCTTTGACACAGTAGTTCATTAATGCTTTTACATAACCAACAGGGTTTACTGCCATAATTGCCCCTTACTTTTTTTTTAAAGTGCATGGCACATTCACATTGAAAAAAAACACATTCGGTGTGGACGGTCTAAATAGAAAAAACTGCTTTCAAAATGAGCAGGATAAAGGAAATGACAGTGAATGACTTTCAGAGTTCAAAGGTCAGGAGGAGCCTTTAAGGGCACTATGGTTTTTGAAATTGTAAACAGCACGTAGACAAACCTGAGAAAGAAACATCCGTCTGAGAGTCCAGATGCGAGAGAGGGAAAGGCGTTTGATAGAAGACATCTCAGAAGCTAGTTTTGAACTTCTGTATCAGTGCCACCAGTTCGGCCAAGTCGTGGACGTGCGGGTAGAGGCCCATGACCTGCTCAACAGAGCTCTGCGGGAAAATGGTGCTCAGCTGTGCCCTGATCTCCCTCCTGTCACTGGAGGAGGAGTTGGAGCGTCTACCCACTGCAGCCACCTCCGCCTGCGTCTGACCCCATCCAAACTCAAGTGACCTATGACCCCGGTACGGCCTCTGGTGGTGTGCTTCCTCCATGGGGGGCCCGTGACTGTGGAAACGGACGCTGCAGTGGCCGTGTGATGGCGCTGGCGTGTGCCCGTGGGGATGTGGCTGGCAGTACAAACACTGGCCGCGGGCTACAGGTGCGCCCATGTGAGCGTGACCGCACGTCCCGTGAGAGTGTGGCATCATGGGAGTGTAGCAGCACTCGGGCTTGTGCAGGCCCAGACCGGTGTTGTGTGAATGCTCAAGGTGCTCCCCGACCTCGGTGGCCTTCCTTGGGTCGCCAGACAAGTAGAAGTCTCCGCTGCCGTGGCTGGAGCCGGCCACTCCGCTGCTGAAGGCCAGAGACCGGCCCTGCTGGCCCTCGAGCTGCTGCGGCGACTCCTGCATGAACATCCTCGACATGGACGCCTCCAGGGAGCAGAAGCCTGGGTCGCTGTCTGAGCTGAAGCCGCCGTAGGGGGGCAGCGAGCCGTTCAGGTGGGCTGGGCTTCCTGTGCCTCTGGGGCTGTTGGAGCGCAGCACTGGGGAGCTCCGGTCCTCTTGGCCCATGCAAGGCACTATGCTGGGGAAGTACCCAGGGCGGGAGTAGCCGGCCAGGCCTGTGTCGCTGAGAGCCGACGTGTAAAGGTGGAGGTTCGAGGAGGTGCTGGAGGCCTGGTGCAGGGCCTGTTCTTGCTCGATGGCCGACTTGCTCTTCGCTCTCAACTCGTCTGCCACAGACAGCTGTGACTGGTCGGCACGCTCTGGGTGGTAGTACTTGCACTTCACCCCATAAGTGCACTTCTTCCCTGAAGGAAACAGATCGAAAAGGGAGGTGGTTTAGAGAGGGGGGGCGGTGGGAGGATTGTTTATGGCATGCATACACACACACACACACACACACACACACACACACACACACACACACACACACACACACACACACACACACACACACACACACACACACACACACACACACACACACACACACACACACACACACACACGCAGCAGCAGCAGCAGCAGATGTAAACCTCGACTCTCTTCAGAAAGTGTCAACAGTGGGAACGTGTTTGTTTGAGCGCGCCCTAGGCCCCCCCATCTCTTTCTCTTCTAATGCGTCGTAAACACACTTAGCAAAGCAAACAAATTAGCCCTCCTCTCACAACCTGTACTCGCTCCCCGGTTTTCTTCCTGTTTCCACTCCTCCCCCTCCCCCTCCCTCTCCCCCTCTCTATTGCACTTGCACTTACATAGGGTGTACTTCTTGCCTGACAATGGACAGATGTCAAATCAGCCAAGTGTTTGCTTTAAAGCTCGATTATCTACAGGCCTGATCAGCCTGTGTGAGGGGAAGGGTTCATTAGGGGCCAGGGAGTCAGGGGCCTTGTGTTGCAGCCTAGGAGCCAGGGACCGGCGTTCAAAGCCCAGACCCCAATAGACTGCCTGCCTGCCAAAGAAAAATCACTATTCTGCTCACCTGCTACAAAACGCCAGCCACAAGTCCACCTCAGCTGTTAGGAGCTAAGCCGCATTCAGCTGAGGAGCTCTGCGGTGAGCTTGGAGTATCTTTACATTCTCCACATTCCCTCTGCCCACTGTCCTCCATCCTCCCCTCAAGTTTGAATGTGGTATTCTTTTGTATGATTTTATCTTTGATTTAATGTGAGAACAGATATTGGTATCGTCCTTTAAGAGACTTTCACTCGTGTAACATCAATAAGTAGCAGACTCTCTGTGGTCCTCTGCATATGTATGTGGACTTGAGGATACCATCTGACTTTAAAAGATGAAGTTGTTGAGCTGTTAGTATCCCTCATCTGATAAACTGTCTGTTGCTTACCATAGGGACAGGGCTGCTGCTTGTTTTCAGGCACGGTTGGCCTTTTCCTTAAAAAGTTTTCAAGCGGTGGCCCATTCCTTCCAAGTGGATCCTCAGGTGGCATAAACCTGATGAGATGTAAACGTGTTATATTCCATGTTTAGCATTGTGATTAGATGTGGTGTCCAACACCGTGTCATACAGGTTGTGTGACCATGAGTTATAAGCCCACATTTTCAAAGACTGCTATTGAAATCAATGGATGTAGGCCTACCAATCAAATCATGGATAGCAAGTGATGATTTCAACCGTGATTTAATACTTACGTGTCATTAGCAAACGTGTACATTAGCAAGCGCTCCTCAATGAACTTCTTCCACTGTGGCTTTTCAATCTGCAGATCTCGGTAATTGTCGTTGGACACGATGATGCCGTCTGATTCGAAGGCCAGGTTGACAATGTAGCGGTCGTCATAGCACACGATCCGCTTGCCATTGATACAGCGTGATGGCGTGAACACAAGGATCTTTTTCCGTTCCAGTTCAGTTAGGATATGTTGATCTGAAACGCATGCACACATTGATATGATCATTATTCTACGGGGACAGAGAACCTAGAGGGGACATTCCTGTCTACTTTAACTTTCATCATTTGAGCTACAGTTACAATCACACGCCATGCAATTTGGGCCAGCAAAGCTTAAGGAAATTCTCACAAACAAGCAAGAAAAAAACCTTTTAATTTAGGTTTTACTGAACGACAAAACTGGGGAAATACACGTTCACAACAAAGGTCGGGCATGGAAGGCAGGAATTCAAACAAAACAACCGCCATATCACCATCTAGTGGACATTTTGCTTTACGACAGGACGTGGACTTACCTGTAATAGGTGTCTCAGGTCGCGGCTGCTCCTTCCTCCACAAGGGTATAAACACGGTGATGTCCCGCATGCCTCGATCCCAAAACCACTGCACAGCCAACTGCACCCCACGACATGAAAACACCTGTTTGTTCCCATGGCTGAAATGAAAACACCAGCCGGTTGGCAAAGAATGTGCCCTAGGTTATTCCACAGAACCCGAGCACGGGTTGATTGAAACAATTCCAAAGAAAATGATTTAGTGGAGTATTGTCGTGTGTGTGCATGTGTGTGAGAGCGTGACCCCAGAGAAGTTTATTTTTGGCATTGTTCACTGCTCTCGTCAGCTGGCTGGTGCGTGTTTATTTGCCTATGACCTGTGGTAACTCAAATGCGGGGTTTCCCCTGACCCCCCTCCCCCTGCACTAACAGGAAGTGGTAGTAAGTTTGCATATGCATGCTTGCAGCACACCCGGTAATGGAACTGCAGAATCAACCCGTGTGTGACAGCCTTAAAGACAAACTCAGAACAATGCCAAATGCCATCACGAGGAGTTGGAGCTGGTTAATGAAAGATACATGTTTGGAGAGAGTTGTCTGGTCAGTCACATGTTCATGGTCAGAGGGAACTTTTCTGAGTCAGGTACAGGAGCTTCCCTTATAGCACATGACGCTAACCACACGCACAGCCACCGAGACTGTCACTTAACAGGTGAACACGTCATGATGACTGGTCATTTTTAAAGCTGAGGTTGGACTATAGTTGAGAGGCAAGCAAACCTATTCTATATCTGGTGTTTTCTTTCGATCACTGCTCTTTAAAGCATTGAGACGGCTGTGTAACTGAGGATCTGTATGGAACGACCTCGTGATAAGAGTGCACGCATGTACACATCGATCCACATGCATGGTAGAGAAATTCACCAACAATTCTAAGTCTATGGGTTGCTGATACATGCTGAGTAAAAGACATAACATAACATAATGTGCTCTTTCTGCTTTACACAGTCAAATGGTATAGAGCAGCGTTGTGGCAAAGAATGTCAAGACCACGGTGCCTGCGTTGTCACTCTTTGCTCTCTGCTGTGGTGTACATGTCTAGGCTGCCTCTGAACACGTATTTCCTATTTTCCTCCGAAAATTAAGAAATGATTTCTGGCTTTCACTTCTTGTTGTCTTAAAGAGGAACTCCTTTTGTTCTGAAACCACTTGGCCTGGGTCCTTAGTGTTGGTATGGCAACCCCTTGCCCCTCACAACAAGCAGAGTAGCAGTAGCATGTACCCAATTAACTTTTAGAGCTACACTGTTCTACACCGACCGGCTTGTTGCTCTATGCCTCGACATGGCAGCAGTCATGTCTACCTATACTTTAGTCTCTTTTTTTGTTTTGTTTCGTTTCACTATTAAATTTGTTTTGTTTCACTGTAAATTTGGATTTCTTGTGTGTGTTTCAATTCAATGTATATGAAGATCCTGATTATGACATGACTATTATTTTGAAGCGCATGCATGGAAATGTTCTTAGCGTGCTTTTAAGGCTCCGGTGACCTCTCAGTGCACTACCTAACCAGCACTCTTATCTTGAGTATCAGCCCATCAGCAGTACCTATAATTCTACTAGGTTCCACCTGGTTTCCGCCCTGTGGTTTCCTCTGTGCCCAGGTTACGCAGCACAGTGCATAGGGCACATTGCTTTCATGCAGACGTCTTTCTGTCATCAACGCCAATTAGGCAAAACATGAAGAAATCACAGATTTTTGGTGGCTGAGGTGTTGAGCAAGAGAACTGTGGAGAGGTCCCACAATCTATATTGCCTATGCCAGCACTTCCTCTCCCTTAAGCCACTGGTGTTTCAACAGTCCATTTTAAAACCCATTCCCATTTGAAAAACTAGCAAAGAATTCTACATTATTTACACAGTGTCTTAATACAGTTTATACAGTTACCCAGCCATTCTCTAGCGTGTATGAACAGTAGCTCCTACCTCATGGCCACATTGCTCCCGTCGATGACTACCGGTCTGAAGTTGCTGACGTGGTTCCGGTCCACCGGCGTGGGGCTGTGTGACGGTGACACCGTCCGAGGAGGGCTGCACCCTCTGGCCACCAGCTGCGGGCTGCTGCTGGAGCCTCTGGAGGTCTTGGCAGTGCCCATGTGATGCCCGTTGGTCCGGGAGTGGCTGCTGCCCGCGGCGCTGTACGCTTGGCTGGTGCTGGTACTCTTGTGGCAGGTTTTGATGAGCTCCTCCAGGATGTCATTGGTCTGGGCGTCATGGCGGAGGCTGTCCAGCACCCGCAAGATGTCAGCGTGGGAGTAACCCAGCTTCAGAAAACGCTCCACTTTGCTCTGCTGCCGATCCATGGCAGCCTGCGTGTGTGTGTGTGTGTCTGTGTTTCTCTAACAGTATGGTTTGTCTCAGTTTCAGTCAGCTTATGTGTGTGTTCGCTGATTAAGTCCTTAGGTGTGTGTGTTTACTTGTGTGTGTGTGTGTGTGTAGTGTAGAGGTACAGTCACTCTGTAGTACTCCTGTGGGTGTTTAACCCATGTGTTGTATGGGTGCCAGGTCCTGCTTTGATGCCAATACTGCTCCTGTGATAGCAACTTTTGCCTCCGCTCAGCTTTTCTCTCACTCTTTCTTTCTCTCTCTCTCTCTCTCTCTCTCTCTCTTCTCGCTCACTGGGGGAATCCTCTCGGTCGTCTGTCCCCCTTCTCTAACACATGACTGTTTCCATGACGGAGCTGTCAGTTTTGGAACAGTTGACGGAGGCTTTAGGTCCTGAGGGAGCGAGGGCGTGGTCCGTTGGTGGTGGGTGGGTGGGTGCTGCTGGTTGACCAATGTTGACGAGGCGACCCCAGTCACTGTAAACACAGGAAACGCATGGCTGAAGTGACAGGGAGTTTCAGAGTAGGTCTGCGCTGCGCTGTGCTGTGCTGTGCTTCTCTGCGCTGCTCTGATAAAGATCTGCATGGTGCACCGATGCACAGGGACTGCGCTCAAAGAAACACACCTATCTACGTCACACACAAAAAAAAGCCCCCTCGATCAGGAGTTGCGAGTTGTCTATGTGTATATGTGTGTATATGTGTGTGTGTCTGTGTGTGCATGGGCGTGTGTGTGTGTGTGTGTCTGTGTGTGTGTGTGCATGTGCGTGTGCGTGTGCGTGTGCGTGTGCGTGTGTGTGTGTGTGTGTGTTTGGATCAAAAGCTGTATCTCCGCCACTTTCACTTGAGGTGCGAGTGGGTTTGTGTTGGCACAACAAATAACCCACCAGATGGAACTCATGATGGTGAACCTTGTCTCCGCAAAACCCCTCCCTGTCCCTTTCTGTCATTAGACTGGAAACTCCCTGCAAAGGAGGTGTGTTCAAGTAGCTATTTGTTTTTCTACATTGAAGGTGTCAAAAGATTTCAACTCAACAAAAGTAACACTTTGAATTTAATTAGCTTCCTTAGCATCATTCTTTTCCAAGCACGTTCTTCCTCACACAATCACATAAAGGGCACATCATTTCTAAACATGGAATGCTGTATGTCACTTTAAAATGACAAGCATTCAGAGTATAGGGCATGCTCTCTATCTGACTCATTAACCTCACAGTGGTACCTCAAATGTCACACACTGCTTTCATCTAGATCTGGTTTAGCCACTGACAGAGCGCAAAGGACTGGGCCGGGCAGGTACAGAGTGTTTTTTTAATATCTTCCTTCAAGGTGTTTTTCTGGCTGATTCTTCCTTGTGTCTATTTTTAGCGCTGCCGTCACACAATGCACAAACATAACCTTTCATTTGTCGTATAATTCAAGCCGTTTTTTTCTTGTGGCAAGGCATACATCCAAAAACAACTGCTCAGTTAATCCCGACTAACTGCCTTTGGTGAGTAAGTTGTTTTTCTCATTGAACTACATGCTCTTCCAACACCTCATATCAGCTCTTGACTGAGCTTTTAAGGCTAACACTGCGCTTCATATGTAGGCATATGCGTTGCACAGTAGATAATCAAATAGTTTTGGAAAATAGAATTCTAACAATCTCCCAGAGATACTTTCAGAACAAGCCAGAGCAAGCCAGTCATTGGTCTCTGCCCTGTACAATCAGTCACCACATCCTGCTTTTGTGGTGCTACTCTCTTCGCTTTTGTCAACCACTCATTTGGTGATCCACCACCCCCAGACTCTGCGAGCTAGACTCTCAAACCCCTGAGGTGGTGGGGTTTCTGTGTCTGTCCTGTGTGACCAGTCTGTCTGCCTGCCTGACAGCTGTCGTTCCCTCTCTCATTCGGCTCCTCGCAAAGTTGTCCTGGTGGTTATAGCACCATAGCAAGACACCACATTCTTCTAAAATGTAGTGCTTCTGCATTTACCAAAAAGAGAGAAAGAGAGAGAGAGAGAGAAGTGTCTGCAAGAGCTGTGCCCACTTAACCCAAGCTCCTCGCGAGTGAACTGAAACTCTGACAGTTAGAAAAAGCTGTGACTCTCGCCACGACTAAAACTAACGCTTCAGAAACGACACCCCGTTAGTGTCACTCCAGATAAAGCCCAGATCCAGTGGTGTTAGTGTGCGCAGGAGGGTACTCACAGTGAAGGAACAGTGATGTGCAGCCGCTTCGGCTCCCTCTGGCTGCTGCCTGTGCAGGCTTGTCTGGCGGTTGGAGTCACGTCTCACACTGAACTCGCTTCAGCTCCACTCTGCTGTTATCTCCCCGAACGAGGAAGTGACTGCATTTTTTTTTTTTTTTTTGAGCTATACCGGCAAGGAAGTGATAGATAGAAAGAAAGAGGGAAAGGGAGGGAGAAAGAGAGAATGAACGTTACTATACATTACCGAAGGGAATGAGACAAGCCAGGTTATGCAAAAAAACAGGGTCCATTCTCTTAAATGCTGCTTCCTCATGCAACTTGAGACTGTGCCTCAGGTGGTGGGTTCCTTAATCTAGGAGGAGTTGCTGATCTACCCACCACATGCGGCTCACCATCCTGAGCACTCCTGATTTATGAGCATGTTTTTTTTGTTTGACACAAGTGTTCTGCCGCAAGTCAAACCAGTAAACAAGTGAGAATTATGCTGATTAGCAGAATGTGTTTCAGGGCAACATACCAACAGATCAACAGAAACAAAAACCCTCTGAGGCTCAGGTATCTACATATCACATGCTAACACATTGTGTTGTATAACACAATTTATAAAACTTATATAACATGCTAACACAATTTATAAAACTTATATAACATGCTAACACCATTTATAAAACTTATGTAACATGCTAACACAATTTAAAAAACTTATATAACATGCTAACACAATTTATAAAACTTATAACACATGCTAACACAATTTATAAAACTTATATAACATGCTAACACAATTTATAAAACTTATGTAACATGCTAACACAATTTAAAAAACGTAAAACACATTCTAACACAATTTATAAAACGTATATCACACGCTAACACAATTTATAAAACTTATAACACATGCTAACACAATTTGAAACAATTGACAATTTGGCAATTATTTTTCAAAGAAAATGAGCCCTGGTGGTTCTCAAAACAGGCACACTTTGCACAGCTTCAAGAGATCAGTTTGTACGTGTAGATTAGTGTGAGTGTGTGTGTGTGTGTGTGTGAGAGAGAGAAAAGAGAGGGAGAGAGAGTGTGTGTGTGTGTGTGTGTGTGTGTGTGTGTGTGAGAGAGAAAAAGAGAGGGAGAGAGAGTGTGTGTGTGTGTGTGAGAGAAAAAGAGAGGGAGAGAGAGTGTGTGTATACACACAGGGGAATGGCACTTTCGCAACAGTACTCTGAAGCTATGGTTACAGGAAGCAGGATCAGAGACGATCCCAACCGAAATCCAGGAACAATCCTGACCTTACAAAAGGCCCTTCGAGTGCCTTTTAAAACAGCAACAACAGGAGAGGAACAAGGAGGTATTGGAGTCTTTGTTTGCTATGATGATCCTATCCTTATATATACAGTATATATATACTGTATATACAATCATGTTTGAGTTTTATTTGAAAGTCTGTTACTGACAACTAACAAGTATACTATTCTCTGTACTACAAAACAATCTATTTAAATTCATGCAAATTCACCTCAAGGACCTTCAGTGTGGAGTCATAATAGGCGATATGACTTTGATCTATGAGGTGCTTGTGTGTGTGTGTGTGTGTGTGTGTGTGTGTGTGTGTGTGCTTGACTTATAGCCTATTGCTGCTGTTCAACAACTACCACTGACAACAGCTTCTGCAGGAAGTGTCCTCTGTCTCAGAGACTCACCCACTCTTAAAGGTGCAATGGGGAGTTTTGGTTGTCAAACATCAGAAATACTTACAACAGTGATGCATTCTCAAGGACTTGGGGAAAGAGAGTATTGTAGCTTCCTTGGACATTGTAGATCTGTTCTGTTGTTGCTATTCTAAAATCAATTTGAAACTGGTAAACATTATCTGTAACTGCTGGTGTAACTGCTGGTGCCTGAGCTAATCTTGAGAGTTTTGTCTTTGACAAGCAAAATACTTTATTAGGACCGCAGCATTTATAAAGTCAAAGTCACCATGTTTGTCAAATGGTTTGGTCGACAATATCTCAAATATCAACTCTCAAATCCACAGAATGTAACTCACGGGTACGGCTTCACACCCTATCAGTGTATAGCAGCCATATCCACAAACTATAGTTCCTTACATTTTACTCCGAATAAGACCTACTGCTAACTTTTTAGTCTATTTTTGCCAGAAGCGTTATCATTCAACATAACACACTTTACTTGGAACAGAAAATATCTTATTTCACTTAATTTGTGCTCATTCTCTGGCCTGGATTACCACATGGGCGTATGGGCCCTAAAAACCTGCTCCAACTGATCCACTGCTGTAGGGTTGGCCCTTGAGAGGCCCTAAAGGCGTCCCCAGCCTCAATGCAAGTTGTCCAGAGCTAGTCTGACGCAGTGGCATTAGGTCCATAGCCCTGAATATTAAGCCTAGCCCAGAGTATTTCCTCCCTGAAAACAGAGGGGTTAATAGCAGAACAACAGACAGACTGTGGAACAGGGTGGAACCTCACTTGCAGTGTCCGAGGAAGGGGGAAATAATGAAGCGCTGCACAGAGCACTCAACGCTGGAACACTCGTGCACCTAGATGAAAAAAAAAAAAATGATTTATCATATTGTGTACCAAGCAAGCTCTCTCTCCCTCAAATAGACATGACCAGCCTACCAATGCCAATCTCCCTTCAAAACAAAACCAAGCCCCAGGCAAACTTGACTAAGGCCCTAATCCTTCTTCTCTGGGTCCCCCTGACAGAATTTTGAGTTAGGCCCCTCTAAGCCAGGATATTTAAAATTGGAATACCCGTTTTCCCCAGAAAAGTCTGGTTAAGTAACATTTTGTAGCCTACTTAGTTGTATTGTGGTTATACCTGAATGTCCTGAATACCTGAATCTAAGTGTGCAGTATCTATAATCTTTTATCATGCCTGAAAATATTTGGACAAATGCATATGTATTTCCATTTTGTAAATAGAAAATCAAATGAATGTGATATGAGAAACACTATGATACGTTTAGCAAGCCTGCCTTGGTTATATAACGCACCGCTATGTTGTACTTCTGCTTGATCTCGTGTTTTGCAGCGTACACCTTTGCTTTTGAAGGTCTTGTGTTTTTGGACATTGTATTTACAGTCCTCATGTTTGGGCCACATCTGTACTTCCTTGTGATTTATCATCCAAACCCTTTTTTCAGTTCCTCAAATGTTTCCTTACTCAACACCACAATGTGCTTGGATTGAAAATGAGAGAAAAACATGTTCACATGTTCACCACATCTTGTGAACATTTAGGCAAGGGACAAAAGTGCAGTCATGATACTGTTAAGTTAAAAAAAATAACACACATCAACACAGCAACATATCATCCCTCTCATAACTGTTGTAACCTGTCCTAAATGAATAATTTCATATTCTGACAGACACACGCATCATGTTGACAGGGAGGCTGAAGCATGTTTCATGCGTAGGCTGGGCGGAGTGTTTCCCTTCTCTGCTGCAGCCTTTGACTCATCAGGTGCACGCTGGCAGGAGGGGTTTCCCAATAGAGAAGTAACAAGTTTCCATTTAGCAAGTCTGTGATGGAGAGACTCAGTCACTTTTTCATGTCTTATTTCCACTAGTCTCATAACAAACATAGGCGGTGACAGTGACAGTGACAGTGGTATTCACTTCAGTGCAATATAGTTTCAACTCTTTGATTACCTTAATCCACCCCCCCCCCCTCCCCTGCATACACCCTCGTATATTTCCCTCCTTTCTAGTGATTTCATGTAAAACAGAGATGAATTTACCGGCATGAGAGGAGGGATCGAAACAAGCAACGGAGTGATGCTATTTGGTCTACCTCGACAACTCTACAAAAAACAAAGCAGTCTGTTTTTCAGAAGAAGTGCTGCAGGTCTGTACTTGTGTGACCTGAGGTCGTTCCAGGTAAAGTCAAGTAAAATGCCCAAAGCTGGTCTCAGATTGTGTTGCCATTTTGTTGCCCTGTCATTACACTATAAATCTACATTATAATATCAATTTACCTTTCGGACAAAGTGTGTTGAGGTTTTCTCAACCCTTTTATTATGGTTACGTTTTGTTGGCTTAGCTGTGCACTACCAAAACAATACATACTTGTCACCTTTTTGCTCTTTTGGGAAAAAGACAAAACAACAATATTTCAAAATGGAAATGATGTTACCAGTTTGCAGTATCAGTAGTGGGTTTGTGCTGCCTTTATGTTTGAATTGTTTTGTTTTGGTGTGTGTGTTGTTTTGGTGTGTGTGTGTGTGTGTGTGTTGTTCTGGTGTGTGTGTGTGTGTGTGTGTGTGTGTGTGTGTGTGTGTGTGAGAGAGAGAGATAGAGTGTGAGAGATTGAGAGAGAGAGAGAAAGCAGGAAGGTTTTGATAAATAACCTGTGATGTTTTGGTGACTTCCTCTTTCAGGTCTTATCAACAGCTATCAGGAAATTGTTTTTGGCGCATGATCATCATTGCGCAGAGCAGGCTTTCCATTATAAAACAAGTCTGTTTCCATTACGTCCTCCTATCACCAAAACATATCCCTCCTCACACAGGCCCTATATTTTAATTTAAGGTCACGTCCAACGGCATAATCATGACAAGCCCTTTAAAATCCCAAACGATATCAGTGCAATGTTTCTTGTGTAGGTAGCATGAACACAACCATGCACACACTGTCTGAAGGGGTTGTGGCAGTGAGTGGAGCTAAGGGGCTACCTGCTTGCTCTATTTGAATGGCTTAAAAAGCAATGAGCACCACCCAGTTCTGTTCGGTGTGTGAGCTCAGACCCTGTGCTTGAGATTGGGCCAGGTTAGCCTTTTCTTTACAAAATGGCAGATCATTGTAAGTGCGTACATTTTTTAACTGACAGTAATTATTACCTTGTTGACACAAAACAGACCAGCTGGTTTACAAGCATGGTGTGAAAATCTCCAATTTAAGAGTTTGACCCCCGACCCCCCCCCCATTGCATCAGTTTCACTCTGTTTAGAAGGCATCGCCACGGCGCTCACCAGCAAGGATATCGGTGCAGTTGTGTAACAGTAATAATTCATTATAAATATTTAAACCAGCATTTGTGTTTTACCTGCAAAGAATGCACATGTGCAGGAAAAGCTTAACATGTTTTGTTCAAAGAGGCTTCCTGGTGGTCAGAGAAGTCACATGAAGTGAAGCAAAGCCTTGGCTGAAGACATGTGAAGAGAGGGGGAACTGGTTTGTCTTGTTTCCCAGATATCATTCATCATCACGTGTGTGGGGCCTATAGCTATAGGATAGAATCACTAAGCCATTAGAATCTACAGCATTTGTAGTGGTGAAGGTAGTTCCACTGTATGACCCTGATGGCTCTCATGATGATTAGATCTGAAAGAGCTTGACACTTCCAATGCCAGAGTCACTCCTCAGAGTTGGCTCTGACACAGACGCTAATGTCACGTCTGCTAATATGTGACATCTATAAATCAGAAACCTTACAGTAGATATGCATGCGCTAGCTGTGCAGCAGGGAATGATGAACCAGTCAGACACTAGCAAGTCTTGTCTCATCCTGTGTGAACTGTTGAGGGCGGTCTGTATGCGTGCTGTGTGTGTGGGAGTTTCTTTTTTTTTTTCTTTTTTTTTTTTTTTAAATCTCAACAACTTTAGAAAGAATAATATTAAAGAATGCTGTGTTGTCAATTAATCACAACAGTGATGTATGTGTGAGATCCACCTGCCCGTAGACAAGTGTTACAAGGACACTATGATGTCTGCTGTGATATATTTGGCCACTAGAGTGCGCCAAAGCTGCACAGCCAACCTCAGGACTGCGTAATCTGTTACTACGATCTCAGTAGTACAGTCAGTGATAGTAGAGAAAATTATTCATTTTGAAACACAATGGTCAAGTAAATACGAGTAAATACCCCCCCCCCCCCACATCCCTTTCCTCTCAAACGTCCTTTTCCCTGCACATGTCTTAGCAGGCTCAAGTTTTTGGCTCCCCCCTTGTCCTGATTTGTTGATCTCAAATCATTGATTTGTCTGATCTCTGCCCCAATAAAAGAGCCTGCTTTCTTCAAACCCTCTTCCTCTTCCTCTTCCTCCTCTCCTCTTCCCCTTCCCTGTCAGTGCCACCAGGGGGCAGGTTTGAAGAGAGCGCAATACATCAGCGCCATCACTGTATTTATGCTCCACCACCACTATATATTTAGCTCTGTCCAATATGTCATAGCCGTTTTCATCACATCTTATTAACAGTGTTAAATATTGTGATCATTTGGTTAAGACGGTGTAACCAAGTCAAGTCAACTGATCAAGTTACACCGATGGAAAATGAGTTCAATCAATTCTAATCAACATTAGAACAGCTGTCAGCTTCATGCCAAGACGATACTGCTCTGACAGGATTTTTCTCAGAGAGTGTTGAACGTGTGTTTGCCTCGCAGCGTGTACCTCCCTGAAAAGGATCCAGACGCATCAATCCGCTAGCCTGTCCGCTGTCAGGTGTGCGCCCTGGGGTATCGGAGCCAGAGGCAGGCCATCGCTCCCCCAGCATGTTTCGTTTTCAGGACTTGGACACAGTTCTCTGCTGCGGAGGTGAGACTCATCTCAAGAATGTCCAGATTTCACACACATTTGGAGTCAAAGCCTCCATTTCATTCATTACTTACTCATGGCTTTGGGCAGCTGTGCCTGTGTGTGTGTGTGTGTGTGTGTGTGTGTGTGTGTGTGTGTGTGTGTATGCGTGTGTGTGTGTGTGTGTGTGTGTGTATGCGTGTGTGTGTGTGTGTATGTGTGTGTGTATGCGTGCGCGTGTGTGTGTGTGTGTATGCGTGTGTGTGTATGCGTGCGTGTGTGTGTGTATGTGTGCGCGTGTGTGTATGTGTGTGTGTGTGTGTATGCGTGTGCGTGTGTGTGTGTGTGTATGCGTGCGTGCGTGCGTGTGTGTGTGTGTGTATGTGTGCGTGTGTGCGTGCGTGCGTGTGTGTGTGTGCGTGCGTGTGTGTGTGTTTATGGCACACATGTGTGCACAGAATGTGGTTGTGTTTTTGTGTGCATGAGAATATCTGCAAGCTGGCATTTGTATGTGTGTGTTTCAAAAATGATGTCAGCACAGTCAAGCCATATTGATTAATGTCTGCAAGTTCCTCTTTCCATATGTGTGCAGTTACTGCAAATCACCCTTCAATGGCACGGTGACATAATCCATAGTTTTTAATAATGAAAATAGTATAGATGTTTGCCTTAGGAAAAGTACTATAATGAGAGAGAGGGTGAATGAGTGAGTGAGAGAAACAGATGAAGACAGAATGAGAGAGAGAGGGTGAGAGAGAGAGAGGGAGAGGAGAGAGAGAGAGAGGGTGAGAGAGAGAGAGAGAGAGTGTGAGAGAGAGAGAGAGAGGGTGAGAGAGAGAGAGAGAGAGCGCAATAGGAACATTTAACCTGACCACAGAAAGGATTTTCTCTGGATGTTTGTCTTGTTAACTCAGGCAGTTGTCACTGGCTCGTTGGTTGTTATAGGTAGTTTAGATTGAGAATAAACTCTTTGGTCAAAAAACCCCCACAGTTGATCGTAAAGGGGGAGAAATGAAATCGGCTTTATTTATGTTTGAAGGTGCCGTGGCTGTGGTTCTCTTCATCGCTACGACATGCGTCCATACGCAGGCTCAAGCTAGCTCGTGTTTATGTTAAGACATAAGCAATCAAAAGTCATTTTTTCTTTTTTTTTGCCATCAATGTCAAAGTCATCACTTTCTTTTGTGACTCATGCAGCCCGTCAACGCAGATCATTTCTGCCAATTCAAGACATCTGGGTTCTATAATTCTCACTCTTTAGAGGCCACCCTGGCAAGCGTTTCAGGGTATGTTGTAACAAAACCGACTACCTTCAACATCTCATCATCAAATCAGCTTGACCAGAATCAATCAGCAGCACAAGTTGATTTTCTTTTTTTTAATAAAAGCAATATAAAACAAAACATTACAGTGTCTCCAACTTTGGTCTTGAGGTTATCTCATTTGCTGTTGTGTTGTTTCCTAGCAAGCTGCTGTTTTGCTCTGGGTGGAGAGTCCATTTGCACCCTCCTATTGCAATCCGACATCGAATGAGCCGAATCATAACGCACACTTTAGTGTCCACTGATGCCCCTGACGCTACGCTGCTGTATGTGACAATGGAGGCGTTCATTTGACTGGGACAAAACAACTTCAATGGAAACACTCTTGCACACAGAACTCCATTTTCTACGAGTACTCAGATAAGTGGAATCAATGCGCTCCACTGTGTCTCCTGCCTAAAACATCAGACCCAGAATGCCCTTTGGATTTCTGATTTCAAACCTTCGGGCCAAATAGATGGAGGAAGAAAGGTTTGAAGTCACTGCCAAAGACACTTTTCATTATTGTTTTTTTGAGCCTGACACGCTGTCCGTGGTATGAATGTCCTCTGGATGTATCTATCCATTGTGCTCACTTTCCTGTACAACTGTGTTTGTATCACATGAGAGGGCTAGAGAAAGGGAGAGAGGGGAGATGGAAAAAAGAGAAAGAAAGAGAACAGAAAGAAGAGTTCTATCATTGTTAGGTGAATGGTCAGATAGCCTACTTGTTCTATCAGTAGAAGCCCACTTGCCTACTAGATTTAAACACATTGTGGAGACTCACTGTACAGTACATCCACCCCCTTGCATGTCGCTTGGCTAACTCCTTTAGTTTCCTAAGATCACCTTGAGAGGTGCAACCCACCCAAAAGTGAGTTGCGGCGGCCAAGGGCCTTAGAAGCTTGATTGGAGGTGACAGTCCATGTGCTCCGATTCTCTTTGTTCTCTTTTCAGTTGATCAGTGGATTCTGTTGGAATCATTTCCATATCCGTTTGGGCATGTGGAAGCCATCACAGGTAATTGTTCCTCAGCCTTCGTCTGATTTGAGAGGAGGGCATTTGAGATCGGTTTCCTTTTATAGGGTTCTCTTGACTTTCTTACGGTCTTTGAATGTATATCGGGGGTGCCTGGGTCGTTGGCTGCACCGCTTTGTGTTGAGCAGGGTCATAACATTCAGCTTTATCAGAAATAATGGAGGTCGTATGTATAAACACAAAAAAATGCTTTATTCTCTCCAACAATATATAACAACAAATATCAAATACTGTAACTGGTATTGCCTCTGAGATTGAAGTAGCTTTACAGACACTTAAAATATGCTTCTCTATGATGTTTATAGTTCATATACATTCGTATGCAAGTAGATATTGGATTTCTGTCTTTGCATCTGTAAATGAGAAATACAACTGACAGCTATGACAGAGAGGGGAAAAAAAATACAAGAAAACAAATACTGTGAAACATTCTTGGAGCTTTGGAACACCTGTGGGGAGTAAACCTTCATTAAGGAGAACCTGCAAGCCTTTCAGTGCTTATCATTGAAGAGCAATGGCTGCTTCACCAGTGGTCAAGAGCCTCATGCCTTATTCATCCAGCACAGTGGGCTTTCCCTGCTAGTTCACTGCCTGGATGGCCAAGATCTGTGGAGCCTGGCTTTGTGTGTTTGGCGTGTACACAGCGTGATATAAGCCATAACGATGAAATAGGCATCTATATTAAGAAATGGCCGCATTTTAAAGAACAATTAGGCCCCTGGCCCCGTGGTTTGATGGCCAAGATCCAAAACAGGAAGTTGTTCAGTGGTCAATTTACAATGCAGCAACAAATCTAAATGGGGAGGGGGGGACTTATGTGTGGCTTTAAAACCACTTGTGGTGAACATTAAAAGCATGTCTGTTCTGCCAGTTACTAACTACAACAAAAGTTAAACAATTGTAGACTTACATAAAATAAATTGTTCAAGTGTTAAGGTATGTTATTTATGATAGAGTAACACTACATAATGACACTGGTCACACTTATAAACATAATACATTGTTGGAAAATGTCATAAAGATCGGTACATACAAGCAATGGCACTTTGCAGTCCAGCTGGAAATGTAAGTAATCATGTCCTTCAGAGAGAGAGGATGACAGCATTCAAACTGAGAAGGACTTCATGGTGTGTTGTCTTTGGCTGCTTTCTAATACTGTTTGATTAAGCTCCACTGCCCCGCTGAAACTCTGGGGTTGAAGAATGGACTCAAGGGATGTGCGGTGCGGCCACACGGACAATCTAGCTGTCCGCAGAACGTGGCCAGGGAGCATTAGACACGTTTGTGTTTGCAGCAATAAAATGACATTCGTTTTTTAATGGTATCTGTATCTCCACCGCAGGCTATGTTCCATATAGCAGTGGTTGATTCAAGTACAGAAATGACGTTGTCAGCCAAGAGTATGGGGGGGGGGGGGGGGGGTTTATATGAAACCCCTTGCTTTCACCAGTACTTTAGCACCAGTCTACTTGAGGCTGTAAATTGGTAGATTTGTGGTCAGAGTCGGGGTTTCCAAACACAAACCAAGCGTCACTCTCATGACCACTGCACTATTTCTTACTGAGGGGAGAGACATTTTTGGCAGTGCTCTGTGTTACCCAAATGACCTGATTTGTGTGTGTGTATGTGTGTGTGTGTGTGTGTGGGGGGGGGGGGGGTTTGGAAAGCATATAGGAGCATTATAAAATCCGACATAAAAAGACCATACGTATCTTGATGTTAAAATTCACTAATGAGAGAAACTCAACACAATCACACGTGCACACATGCTCAGACACACACTTACACACACACACACACACACAGACTTACACACACACACACACACACTTACACACACATACACACAGACACACTTACACACACACACACACACACACATACACACACACACACACACAGACACACGTACACACACACACACACACACACACACTATTGAATCTGCTCTCTGAAGCCCACATCCATTAGACATGCACGACACTTGTTCCCACTCTTTTCCCTTTGTACCTTTTGCTTCTAGCCCCAAACAGGTCACTGTATGTTACTGGCCATTATTTTGGTCGGATCTTCTTGGCAAGAGATTCAGGTTTTTTTTTTGGTAGCGCCAGCCAATGGTGACACCAACTCTACAAAGACAATAGCTGACCCAGAGGCCCCCGCCGGGGCCCCCAGGCGAGGCATGTTTTCTCGAAACTGTCAAATCGATTTGCGCGGCGCGGACCAGGAAGTGCGGCGGCTTTGATGCACCTCGCCCAGGCTGTCAAGTCACGCTCTCGCCACATAACAAGTTAGTTCATTCTGGCCTTTCCAAAAACGTAGGAGGGGGGGAGCAAGGCGAAATGAGTGGTGGTGGTTGGGGAAGGCGGGGGGGGATGCTCTTAGGTGTTACACGTCACCCCTGCATCTTCCACATGGCCACAGTTGGTCCTGCCCCAGCCGGAGAACTTGCACTGGTGAATGGTGTCCTCAGTGCCCACGCAAGCCACGTCGTCCATCCAGATCAGACCGCTGCCTGTGGGACGAGGAGAGCAAAGCAGAGGATCAGGACCTGAGAGCCACCCTTCAGCAGTCGAAGTCGAAGTATCAACATATAAAATACACATTGTCGGCTAAATACAATCCAAACACGACCACTTTGGTTACTGTCTGTATGGTCAGTCAGATGAGGTGGCATGTCATGGGAGTACTGATAATCACAGAGGTAGTAGTCTAATTGCTATGAAACCAACTGCTTTCACAAAATAGGAGTTTATTCAGGGTACTGAGCCTCTACTCCCATAGGGTTCCATTCAAACAGAACAGCCACTGGTCTCCCCTCAAAGACCCCACAGCCGTTACACATTTTCACCCGAAGATTGGAGTCTCCCCTTTTAGAACAGCTCTGCCTGGAACTGACTTTGTAGCTAAATCAAGCACAACGCTTCTGTTGGATTTAGTTTTTTTTGGATTTTGGATGGTCACTCAAAGGAGCCTTAAAGGAGTTGTTTGAGGCTGCTGAAAAAGCAAGAATGGTTTGGAACAAATTCGTTTATTTACCTTTAGTTTTTGTTTCTGTTTCTGTTTTTGTTTATTGAGCTCATTCACTGTACTGTGATGAAACACATCAATGATGGTGTTGATATTGACATTTTTTATAAAAATCTGAATTTTGCGGGTTTGAAAATGGCCATCTTGAAAACAGCCCCTCCACAGTTTAAAATCCTCCTGAACCTTGCGAAGCCGATGCTGATGTAGAGTCAACCGTTTGGACTTCTCTACAACTCCCCGGCCCCTGACACGTGGGAGTCTTATTTTCATTTCATATTTTCATTCATCATTCACATGAGTTTAATTCCTATCAACTGTGTTGACAGCAACAAAGTAAAGTAAAAAATTTAAAGTAAATAGTTATTTTCTATTAGCCCATATTCTATTATTATCTCGGGTTGGGGGTTATGAGTACTTGCACGTGACAGTGAGAGGTTTGGCTGCTGTGCACAAGGAATTTAACAACTTATCCTGTGTATAACTACAAAATTGGCAAAAACACAAGCACAAAAACTCCCTATCTTTCACTCTCTCTCTCGCTCCCCCTCCCTCTCTCTCTCTCTCTCCCCCTCCCTCTCTCTCTCTCCCTCCCTCTCTCCCTTTCTCCCTCTCTCTCTCTCCCTCTCCCTCTCCCTCTCCCTCTCCCTCTCCCTCTCCCTCTCTCTCTCTCTCTCTCTCCCTCTCCTCATCTATAGTCCGACCCTGAGATGTTTGCATGCTCCACACATGGCAGCCAAGTGCCACCCAAGAGGAGCTCTGGCAGAGGGTCCTCCTCTCCTCCTCTCCTCCTCTCCTCCTCTCCTCCTCTCCTCCTCTAAGTGTCTTTACTGCCTTTATTAATTACCTCAACAAAACCAGCCATCTCTCTGGCTCAGAGGTACGTTCAGGTCTTGTTTTTAGCACAGCCAGAGTTACAGACACCCACCGAATGATCCCTGCTCTTGACAGCTTAATGAATTGGTTGTGTTCGGTCCACTGTGCAAAGCCTTGTCCAAATCCTCTTTTAAGGTGCCGCCATTTTTTCTGAGAAGGAATAAATCAATGACTTTGGTCTGAGCCATCCTTAATTCTCCGTTATCTTTTACAAGCATTCTACTGATGTAAGCACTCTAGCTACGACTAAGTTGCGACTTGCGTGTGGAGGTTAAAGGTTTTTTTTCTTTTTTTTTTTACCTTCTGTGAGGGTGGTTGGGAGGTTGGGTTTCTAATGGAATCAAAAGGTCATCACTGCTTTCTTCAAGTCTTACAGCACACGTTTAGGCAAGGGAACGGTTTCACTGGGTCTGATGGATTTTCCTGTCCTAACGCCAGGGTTCCAAAGTTCAATGACATCCATTAAAGGGTCACAGCTTAAGGCTGACAAATACAAAACTCCTATAGGGGAGATGCCTTACGGTGAAACACGTCAGATATCATACAATGACCAGTATTGTTCTAGATTGAGAGTAGATTTGTTTGTGTGTAGAACACTTTGGGCTGTCATTTTTCTCATCATGTGAACATTCCCCAGTCATACTTACAGTGTGCCAAATTTAAACAACCGTATCAAGACAGCATTTCAGAACGTTAAGAGCACCTTAGATCAATCTTGTGTATGAATAAAAATATATTCCCGTACATGATTACATCCTAAAATGCATTTCCAGGCTGTTAAAGCTTCCAGGTGCTACACCAGGCATCTATCTTCACTATCATCTCTCACAATCTGAGAGCTTGCAGATGTGCAGTGTTCGTCCACCGCCCCCAATAGGGCTATTAGCGATCCGGTGTGGGTCTGAGCATCCATACACAGCTCTGAGGAGAGACAACAGAGAGTTGTTCAGGCTCCATCAGGCTCCACCAGCCTCCATCTCAAACCTTCCACACTTATGAGTCAGCCCACTGTGGAAGGAAGTCAAGTTGGAGAGGCGCGTGCTCTGGGGCTGCTCTGTGCTCCGAAGCCTGACCATGGAGCTTTTGAGGACACGACTGTTGCATGCTGCTTCATGCAAATGTGTTTTAAAGCATAATAAGCATCCAATGACTTTTTTATATACCAATAAAGCAGCTCCAGGACATTAATCTATCCCATATTTTCCGTGAAGACGATCAAAAGACGTTTTTCTTTAATACAGAAAATATTTACCAAAATTCGTTCACATGATTACGTATTACTTGGAATAACAAAGATGTTTGTGGAGTATCATCCATGATTAATGTCACAAAGCTCCACAGGACACTGACACTCATTGAGAAGCTGAATAAAACATCTCACTGACAAACCTCTAAACAGCGACGCTAGTGTCACATGAACTAAGCACAGATGTTCACTTGACTGGCTGAATGAGAGTTATGATTTCAGAATTATAATAAATATAATAAAATAATGAATGAGATTAAGAGTATTTAAGAGTAAATCTATGTTCAAATATAGTTATATGCAGCGAGAGATGAGGTAAATATTTGGAAACATTGTTGTAAACAGAACACTAATCTTTGAAAAATGGGCTGTATGGGTGATTTCATAGCAAAACAAATCCAAATCATTTCTAATTTTACTTGGTTCTCTCAACCCTTAACTACCCTACAAACATGGTTGTTATTTCAACAAAACAAACTCCAAACACTGTGTGTGACAGATACTGCAATAAGTCATCATCTATATAGCCTTTCCTAAATAAGATAATTTTCTGTAGCTGAATGTAAGTTATAGTGGCAATCAGATGAATGTCACCATAGAGACTGTTTTGATGGCATCTAGCCTCCCTGGCTCTTCCCCATAAACTCATATTCTTCTCCAAAGTGATCCGACACAGCGTGCTGTAAAATACCTCATAAAAGTACAATGGAGAAAACAACTGGTCTCAACCATTTCCAAGATCCATAAATGCGGACTGATCACTCTATTGGATCTGACCTTAAGAGCCCGTCATTACTGTGTGGTTCAAACACAGATGGCGAAGTATTCTTGCCTCTCTCTCTGACTGTAGGTTTTAAGCATCACATCACCATTGAGCCAGGAGCAATGACGGTGTAGGTACCACCCAAAACATGTTTTGCTGCTGTCGACCAATAAACGATTTAAGGATTCATCTTAGTTCTCGTCTCTTAGTGCCACAGGTTTTAATACTAGTCTTGATTGGTAGAAGGCTGTTTACTTTAGTAAGAAATAGGGAAGGTTATGCGAGAAGCTGCTTCAGAACGACCTAGCTAGCCAGACTTAAACCATGTGTTTCCCCTGTCCTTTTCATCTCAAAATGTCTAAAAATGGCAAAAAGGTTTTTACTGGAACCCCCCTAACTGGTTTTTAGTCTCACAAAAAGATAAATGGTCATTACACGCCTAACTATCAAACACAGGCTGCCACTGATTGCAGCACTATAGATGAATGTATAAGTGGATCCCAAAGGCGGTTCAAAGTCGGGGAGCAAGGGGGTGGGTGTGTGCACTGTGTGTGTGTGTGTGTGTGTGTGTGTGTGTGTGTGTGTGGGTGCACTGTGTGTGGGTGCACTGTGTGTGTGTGTGTGTGTGTGTGTGTGTGTGGGGGGTGCACTGTGTGTGTGTGTGTGTGTGTGGGTGCACTGTGTGTGGGTGCACTGTGTGTGTGTGTGTGTGTGTGTGTGTGTGTGGGGGTGCACTGTGTGTGTGTGTGTGTGTGTGTGTTGGGGGCCCCACCAATTTGAAATGCCTTCTGCGGTCCATGCCAGTATGTATATGCTTCACACGCCACCTAATAGTGTGTGAGAGTGTGATAGGACCGTGTACTGATGTCAGTTAAGAAATGCCCCCCCCCCCCCCCCCCCCCCCCCCCCCCCTCCCTCAGCTCACATGTCAAACTCCACCTGTGGGTAATAGCTGTGAGAGTGATTTTGGAAAGATCAGATGGGAGGAAGACATTATACATCATTAAAGATAATATCAACATGGTAACTTTAAAAGACTCACCCTGGCCAAAGCGGCCGGTCTTGTGGATCTCTTTGGCTCCCCTGAAGCCCATCATCCTGCACACCACGTCCCCGTCCTTCTTGTCCCAGACATCATCACACACGGTGCCCCAGCGCCCCTCGTGAAACACCTCCACCCGGCCCTCGTGAGAATCCGATCCATTCACCAGCCTCACCAGTGTTGGCTCCACTGCATCACACACACACACACACACACACACACACACACACACACACACACACACACACACACACACACACACACACACACACACAATTAGTCTTACTGCATACAATTCCATTCCAAGTGACTTATAGTGAAGCACACCTTGGGACTAATGAAGCGGTTATATAATAAAGCATCTAGTTTTACTGTTTAAACGTCAAATAATACCTCATGGGTGAAGTATGCTAGACTTTGAGAGACATTGACAAAGGCGTTTATGGATATGCTATATGCTTCCAAGGGAAAGAAGATTTCAATGTTTGGATAGAGAACGCTTTTTCCCTAAAGAGCTTAAAAAGCATGAAGTTGGAGAGCTAGATGGGAAACTCTGCCACACGGTTAACAAATAAATGTGTTGAAGCGAAAGCTAATTAGCAGTTGAAAGGCATTTAGTGTCTGAGGAGCTGGATGGCCCTCCTCTGGCAGGTGTTTTCTAATTCAAATCCCAAACGCAACAGGTGACGGCAGAAAGAACCTCAGAGAATGTTCCCAATAGCGAGCACATCTGCATGAATGGGTCATCATGACAATCATTTCAAGATGTGCATCTAAGCTGCTTTCACTCAGTGCCCTACACGACGAGTTAATAAGTTCACTCACTCTCTCTCCTCTCCTTCTCCCCCCAGTCTCTTAGCCCCCATTCCCACAACACGGCACGAGCTAGCAACAACATCAGACATCTATTAGTCAGGGAGACGTGTCCAACGAGGCGTCTTCAATCTTCCTTCTCGTGCACGTCTCTGGGAGGTATCTCTCAGAGATTAACATCCGACTTTTGCCCTCACGCGTGACAGGTAGGTGGGAGGTGTTGATAACGATCGCTGGCTTAAACCGGACAGTGCTCCATCATTGGAGGGGCTCCGGTCTGGGCCCACATGGTGATATTAATTCGGCGGCTGCATTAAATGTAAATCTCCAGGATGGGCCTCGGAAGAGAGGAGGAACATCCTGCAAATGCATTGCAGATGCTGGCCCAGGGTTGGCCTGAGGAAGGCGGCCAATCTGCAGTGATTGAAAACACATGTCGTCCACCACAGACAAACAGGGAGATTTCCCGCTTACGCTCTCCTTCAACCCGCACCCCCCCCCCCCCCTCTCGTTCGAGATTACGGCCAGTTACGGCTCAGGGAACAACAATCTGTGCTGTGAAAAGGGGACTCAGTGGTGGGCTTGTTTGTGCCTGTGTGTGTGGTGTGTGTGTGTGTGTGTGTGTGTGTGTGTGTGTGTGTGTGTGTGTGTGTGTGTGTGTGTGTGTGTGTGTGAGCGTGTGTGTTTATGTGTATAGGTGTATGTCTGTGCATGCCAATTAGTGTTTATGTCTGCAGTACAAGACAGTGTCAGAGTCAGTGGAGTGCAAATCAGTAGGTGTGTGTATGTGTATATGAGTCTGTACTTGTGTTTAGGTGTCTATGAGTGTGTGTGTGTGTGTGTGTGTGTGTATATAACATATATAACAAAATCATGTATATCTGTGTGTGTTTCTGTGTGCGTGTGGGAAAGAGTGTGTGTGTGGGGGGGCACTTATATCCATGTGTGTATTGGGTCAAGGTCGAGAACAGAATCGCACATCTGACGGCTCCAAGCCTGTGTGACTAATGTGCTGCGTTTGAGCAGGCAGGGCTTAGAGCGTTCGTGCAAAAGGACTGAAATATATGGAGGAAATACTTCATTCAGGAAGTTCGCCTCCAAGCGCTGCATATCGAATCAAACAGGGCTAGTTTACCTGCTTTTGTAGCACGTACAAGGTTACATGTCATGCATCTGTAAGGATATTACCTTTAGCTGGGTAAAAAAAAAACAGATCAACACAATGCTCTTGGACATGCTAAACAGCATGCACAAGTGGTTTACTGCTACTCTTCCCTGTGACCAGTCAAACAAATCAGCCATGTGATATGGACGACGTGAAAAACAACTTTCGAGAAAAAAGGGAAATGAGATTTGTAAGTGAATACTTGACAAAGACCGATTGGCTGGGGACTTCACGTTTGGCTCATATAGCGCTTTAGTCCAATGTATTCATATCCCACATACCAGTTTATCAACTGTTGACCTGAGCCTTGCAGGGAGGTGGTCACTTGTACAGTATCAGACTCCTAATGGTCTACTCAACTCTACCTGATCCCACCATTGCGTCTGTATGGTATGTATGGTTTACATTAAGGTTTACATGGTTAAATGCCCATGTCAGAGTGTGGAGCACGCTGTGTGTAATGGCTCTCCTGGTATCTGTGGCCCTTATGTGTCACTCCCACAGGGACCTGTATGTGTGTGTGAGGTTTCAGCTCCTTAAGATGTCTATCAGTGGGCTGGGAGTGCCAGTACTACATTAGTGGACTCCACCGAGGCCGGGGTCCGCTTCCCCCCTGTGTGCGTGTGTTTGGACTGGACCGTGCTCACCACAGATGCGTCTGGGTCGTCCAAAGAGCAGGTTGAGCGGGGGAGTGATGGCGTCATTGTCGTGTTTGTGTGGTCCGGCCCCCAACCTCTCTGCTTGCGGACGGTTCCCACGGCAGCAGGAGCACAGTGAGAGGAGCACAGTGAGGGGCGCACCTCTCCCCCCTAATGCAATCCACCCCCACACCCCAGTGTGGCCCACGGCATGAGGGTGAACACGGCCAGGAGGAAACGCCTCACGTGTCCTAGATGTCATTCTATACTCCCCCGGTCGCATGCATGTGTGATCCAAGCGCTAAAAGCACGCTCGCTGTATCCTCAAAGGCCTCTGTTTTGGCTGCGCTCGGATGACATTAGAGTGGAATGTTGACCCATCATGTACGATATCTAGCTGATGTTCATAATCCAGGACTGTGTGTTTTGAACTCACACGGTGAGATTTGATATCCTTTTAGATGTAGTATTGCTGATATATCAGAAGTTAATAAGCACATCAAATGCATTAGTGCTGTACTGCTGTACAGGCCGTACTGTGTCTAAATGAGGTTTCTTACCAGGATATTAAAAGATCAAGAATATTAGAAATCCACAGCTTGTTGGAATAGTAAGTTAACCCTGCTTTTGATGAGTGCTAACTCAAGCAAACATGTTTTTGCGGGTGTAATCTGCTCAAAGCCAGCAAATTCCAGTGTGCAACTTAACCGAAACCGACTAATTGTCCAGACGAAGTAATGAAAAGCAGAAATCGAAAAACTTTCCAAAAACCCCCGGTGATGTCACCTCCCCTGTTTCACAACTCCCAACTTGTGAGATTTATTTAAGAACTAGGGCAGACTCCTTCCCTTCCCGTGGGACAGATCTCTGTAAATCAGCACTGTCGATACCTTGCAAAACACTGGCAGACATGGCCCACATGGTCCAGTCAGCAGAAGAAAGTGCTGTCATAATGTTTGGTGAAGAAGAGTCCGCTAAACGTTCTGTTTGGGGCCGGACAATTACAACATCTGTATCAAGAGCTGATCAATAAATCCCCACTTACAGCGTACAGGAATACAGTCACGTCAGTAAACTGAAGGACATGACTGCCTTACTTTCAGGGGAATCATGTCAGGCTGGTTGTGCAATACCCAGTCTTTTATTTGCCCAAGAGTGATTTACTCTTTGCACTGGTATATGATGTGGTTTTGAAACCCTTCAACACACCTCAACTCCTCTCTCTTTTCACCTCATCACTCCATCATCTGCACACACACACACACACACACACACAGTGCACCCACACACACACACACACACACACACACACACACACACACACACACACACACACACACACACACACACACACACTCTCTGGCCCCCACACATGAGAGTGTGTAAGAACGGTGTGAAGAGTGTGTGAGATGAGGTGTGGAAACAGACTGCTTAGCTCTCACACACCACTCTGCCCTTGATTACACGGCGGTTCATATTTAAGTCAACAAGCCCGTGGGGAGACAAGTGCGGAGGTGTCAGAGGGGATGGACACAGTGGTCTGCACGAGGCGAGGCATATCACAGCTGGTCAAACTCCTTATGATGTATTCCCTACGTCTGCCACACCTGTTGGGTCACAGTGCCAGGAAGAGAGGGAGAGAGAGAGAGAGAGAGAGAGAGAGAGAGAGAGAGAGAGAGTTCTGCAGTGTGATGCCATCAACATCAGACGGAGACAGTGATGAATGGGCTGAGGGGAGAGGCCAGTCACAACAGCGCCGTGGTGACAGAGCATGTGACATACATCAAGGCGGTCAGACCGCAAAACCCCTGCGTGTGATCCCACAAACCTCATCCATTTACATGAGTCTCTTCACACTCATGGAACCAATTTCACTTCAGAGGGCAGAGAAAGAGGAGAAAAAAACGAAACCTCCGAAGCAAAACTAAATAAATTGAGAAAAGACCCCACCCTCAACCCTCTTCATTTGGTAGGACTCTAATTCACAGTCCTTCTCTCTTTCTCTCTCTCTCTTTCTCTCTCTCTCTCTCTCTCCATGTACCTAAGTAAGGGTCAAAATCCGTTTCAGATGTTTGGAGCTGTCACTTTGACAGAGGCCCATTCCAACTCTCATCAAGCCAAAATGAGCCCTAATGATGTCATCAAGAAAAAATAATATTTCCAGCTCGAGGAAAAAAGAAATGAGAATTTGGGTTTGTTTTCTTTCCTTGCCTGAAAGTACATTGTGGTTGGTTTTATTGGACCAGTGTACCGGCCAGAGGGGGGAGTGGGGGGGGGGGGGGGGGGGGGGGGGCTAGGGTGGTACAGTACAGTGGGATCTAACAAAGAAGCACCAACCGCACAAACACTAAGCTAACCGGCTCTTAGCACACATTTCAAGATGGAATTTGTAAACAGATGATCTCAAACTTTAATCAGTGCTCTATGAAACCACTAAGCCTTCCTATCGGGAACTGAGCACTCAACCCAACCTCAAAGTCTCCAACAACAGCTGTGAGTGGCATTTAACTGTGAGCACAGGACTCCGCACATGAATGAATGGCTGTGCAAGACGAGGGGAGAGAGGTACATGGTCAGTAATGCTTTTCCAAGGGCCTTCGAGGAGCAGCTTTTACTCGGTCGTAAAATCGCTAGACTGAAAAGTACAGGTGATACGCCTCTTGTTTTGCTTTAGAAACGTGCGGGGGTGCTGGACGGAGCCTCTCACATCATGGCCAAGATGAAAGAATTCCAACATTAGCAATAGCTCACCCAGGAGGAATCTAATGGTGTTGTTTTTTTTTGCATCTGTTAATGTTTGGAGGCATTTGCAGACATGGCTGTGATATAACACACGACAGAGGAGAGTTATTAGTCCTGTGTGATATAACACATGACATAGGAGAGTTATTAGTCCTGTGTGATATAACACATGACATAGCAGAGCTATTAGTCCTGTGTGATATAACACATGACATAGGAGAGTTATTAGTCCTGTCCTGTGTGATATAACACATGACATAGCAGAGCTATTAGTCCTGTGTGATATAACACATGACATAGGAGAGTTATTAGTCCTGTGTGATATAACACATGACATAGGAGAGTTATTAGTCCTGTGTGATATAACACATGACATAGGAGAGTTATTAGTCCTGTCCTATGTGATATAACACATGACATAGCAGAGCTATTAGTCCTGTGTGATATAACACATGACATAGGAGAGTTATTAGTCCTGTCCTGTGTGATATAACACATGACATAGCAGAGCTATTAGTCCTGTGTGATATAACACATGACATAGGAGAGTTATTAGTCCTGTCCTGTGTGATATAACACATGACATAGCAGAGTTATTAGTCCTGTCCTGTGTGATATAACACATGACATAGGAGAGCTATTAGTCCTGTCCTGTGTGATATAACACATGACATAGCAGAGCTATTAGTCCTGTGTGATATAACACATGACAGAGGAGGGTTATTAGTCCTGTGTGATATAACACATGACATAGGAGAGTTATTAGTCCTGTCCTGTGTGATATAACACATGACATAGGAGAGTTATTAGTCCTGTCCTGTGTGATATAACACATGACATAGCAGAGTTATTAGTCCTGTCCTGTGTGATATAACACATGACATAGCAGAGCTATTAGTCCTGTGTGACCTACATTCTGCCCTTTTATGTCTGCCTTTGCATTCCATTGTGAATCTTACAAAAGAGCCACGGTCAAAGTGCCTTCTCCGTTGTCTTGTTCAGCATAGAATCTATTGCGTGAGGTGCTGCATAATGCGATCATTGATTGATATCTTTCAATATTCAAGTTATAGTATATAGACTTTATGTTTAAGTCCAGGCGAGCTCTTCCACATAAACAAACGCGATGATCAAATCCTACCTGTCTTCTCTCCTCCTCTGTCGCCTCTCTCCCCCTTGTCTCCCTTTGGCCCCCTCTCTCCCCTTTGACCTGAAAGACACAATCACAAACGGCCGGTTAAGGACAACAGACAGACAGACAGCAGATAAGTGGCATGCACTGATACATGGAGCAACAGGAGTGCTATCCCAGCACACTTCACTCTTCACACTTTGACACCAAACCCTAGGGGACCCGAAGGGGGACTTGTGCACGATGTGAGACTTTGCAGCAGCTTGTGAAAGCTCCCATGATGGAGAACTTTTCGTTGGGGGCGGGGGGGGTGGAGTGGAGAATTCAAGGCCTGTGGCCATGATGGTATAGCACCATTTAAGAAACAGAGGAGTATCTATTCACTGGTTTTACAGGAAACATAAAACAGCACCAAAATGAGCCCTTCCCCTTCAGAAAACAAAGTGAGATAGACCAGACCGTGGTAGGTCCTATTATTATGCATTAACCTACGGCTTTACCCACCACACATGCTCTCTAATCTGCGTGATGTGTAGAACTGAAGCAGACTGGCCACACGTGAGAAAAGAATACTTTAAATAATACTTCACTACTGTTTAAATTGGTGCTTTTCATTGAGAAGCAGAAGGACCCTCCTGTGGGGCCAAACCTCCATGCACATCAGTGCAGAAGAGTTGAAAGTGGTAAAGCACATATTTCTGAAATCTGATATTCATAACTGTAATGGGTTTCTCTGTCATGGTGACTTAGACTCGCAGAGCTTCGTGTGTTTGTTTACTGTTGTTCAGCTCGTTGTCTGAAGTGGGTCATCCATCTGAAAATGGTTTAGCGTGCTCTGCAGCAATCGCCAATGACAGTCTCAATGCACCAATTCAAGGTCTTACCGAAACTCCCTGGAAGATGGAATCTAAAAAACCACATGCTTACAGCAACTAATGTTATGTCCTTTAGCACACCCCTGATGAAACCAGATAGCCACAGAATGGTCAGTGATATTTATATAGCAATGACTCAGAATGATGTTATGGTACATTAGTCTTATAAACATTGCTTTAATGAAAATGTCTTGTTTATTGGATATGCAGCAGCAGAAGTAAACCCCTTTGCTTAAAGGTCATGGGAAATGTAGTTTAGATTTGAGGTGGTTGTGGTGTCCTATAATGTAAGTACAAAACAAGTACAAAAACATCTTACCTTTAACTTAAAATAAAATATACACCCCAGCTCAATAGATCATTACTAAATTGTCACACTATTAACAGATGTGTCTTTAAACGTGGCATTAAAATACGTTATACATTTCAGCTGCCTGCAATGAATATCTTGTATTGCCTGTGAAGAAAGAGCTTACTGGATGAGGACATAGCTCACCCTCAACTGTTGAGAAAATTCAAGACTTTAATTTTTGAACATACTTATTTCTGGTAACCTGTTCTAGTGGGAAAGTCCATTGTGTTTGGTGCTAAAATGGTCAAACTTCTCACATAAACGGTAAAGCTATTTATTGCTTGGGCCGGCGTGTCTAGGCTTATTATAAGGAAAGCGTACCACCACACAGCCAGCGGCGGGAGGCTACACCTCCTCTGAATTGGCCCACGCCCTGCCAACCCGCCTCTGTTCCACCCTGACAGATAGTTCTGAGCCACATCAATGGCCACGGCCTCTATGGTCCTCACATCTGCTACTCCAGTAAAGACACATAAAGGGGTTTAGCCTTCTGAAAGAAGGGGAGCCATTACTGTACGTTAGCTGTAATTTACTGCATTTTCTTTTTCCAGAAAATCATAGGACAGCATCCAGGGACAGTGGCACCCAAACACAACCACAAAATGGCGCCTGGTTGGTTTCTCGGCTGACCACATCCGCGGTGCAAACGCCTTGCGCCAGCGGGGATATTTTGAGGGGCTACGGCAGGCGGCTGCCAGGCTCAGCCCCTCCTGAACCGAGAGCGGGGAGGAGGAGGAGGAGGAGGAAATGGACGGGCTGTTCGGAGGTGCGAGTTACAAGCCTCTCAAGGTCTCTCAAGTTTTCCTCATTGATCCCTCTGCAGCTTTTTTCTTTTTTTCACTGCAGAGCAGCGTGCCTTTGTTGTTGTAAGTCCTATTTGTTTAACCCCTATTTCAAAGTCTTTAGGGTCTCGGGAAATGGCATTGTCCAGGGCTGGACGACTGCAGCACAGGGCAGTCTCCACGCAGGCTTATTGTTATTGGCTCGAAGGAGTTTTGAGAAAGTTGGATGGGAGACAGTTGGGCCAAACCAAACTGATCCCCAACAGCTGCTTGTTTAGCAAACTCTGGTCTGTGAAAACAGAATGGGTCTATTGTTGAGGGTCATGTCCTATAATGTTCCTATCACGAGCATGTGGGGTAATGTGTGTGTGTGTGTGTGTGTGTGTGTGTGTGTGTGTGTGTGTGTGTGTGTGTGTGTGTGTGTGTGTGTGTGTGTGTGTATATGTGTGTGTGCTTGTGTGTGAGATAGAGAGAGAAAGACTGAGAATGAGAGTCTGGGGTATTGGAGTATTGGATGACAAAAACTAGACTTGTGTTCCAATAAACACTCTGCATGAATTCCCCAGCATTCCCTGTGCCGTTGAAATGGGGATGTGTTATTGTGCTGGGCCAGTAGTGCACCGGGTCAGCCAGATGGATGAGGGTCCGTGGCAGGGTGGATCACTGTGAGCATTGCCAATGAAGCAAGACAAACGCAGGCTGTTACACACCAGGGATAAAGCGAAAACTCACAGGGAAATGGCACACTGTGAGCTCTCCAAGTGTGCTGTGAATTTGACATTTGACCTTTACACTTCTAGTTTTGCCAAGTGTGCTGTGAATATGACATTTGACCTTTACAGTTCTGGTTTTGCCAAGTGTGCTGTGAATATGACATTTGACCTTTACACTTCTGGTTTTGCCAGTGAATGTTGAAGTGTATAAAAGAAATGTTACAAATTCACAGGGCCAATATGTGTGCTCTATGTATAGGATAGTGTAAGACACGCATGTGAGTTAAATGGCCAACATGTGTAAAGGCCTTGAGAATTAGTCACGGTAAGACAGAGAGAGGGATAGAAGGAGAGAGGAAGTGGAAGAGAGAGGGATAGAAGGAGAGAGGAAGTGGAAGAGAGAGCGATGGAAGGAGAGAGGGATGGAAGAGAGAGGGATGGAAGAAGAGAGGGAGTAGTAGAGAGAGTTGGGAAACAAGTCAATGGAGTCTGTAAAACAGACAACAGAGTAGACAAAAGGATGGTGGGGGAAGATGATGGAGTGAGAGTGAGGGATTCCTGGATTCCATTTGTCTGTAAGACGGCACGGTCCTCTGGTGTCTGCAGGGGGAACCTCCGCTCCGCTCCGCTCTGCTCAGCTCGCTCACAGCGGGCCAAGACAGATCGAGATGGAGAGGCGGCTGCCCTGGGACGCCTCTGAAGTTCGAGACGAACGAAAGGCACACGCAGCTCGGCTCGGGCTCGGGCCCCCAGTGACAGAGGGGGTAACATCAGACATACCTTTAGGCCCTTCAGGCCCCGTCTCCCCTTTCTGCCCGTCGACGCCGTCCAGGCCGCTGGCTCCCTTCAGGCCCCGGAGACCCTGGATGCCCTTTTCTCCCGCAACGCCTGACAAGAAACACAGACACGCCATGGGGATTTGCTTTCCAACAGCCCCTTTCAAACAAATGGGGAAGGGAGGAAATCTGGCATTCATTTACCAGAATGAAAACATTTTCTACCTTATCAGGAATTTGGGAGCAAAGCACTGTTCTCATGCAACTGCCCTGTCAGATGCACCCCCCTACCCCAACCCCAACCTCCCTCCCTCCCCCAGACACCATGAAAAAGAGGCAGTGGGAGTTCCTCTGCTTCCTCCCTCGATATGTGTGGAGGCTTGACAGGGGCTTCAGATGCTTTGTCATCGGTAAATAAAACGCTCTCATGGGATGCTGTATATGACAGGTCAAGTGTGCTAAGGTTAACCCATACATTTAGCACACAGTGCCAGTGAGCAGATGTGCACGTGAGCTACGGGTCCGCAGGCAGGGCGCTGAAGGGTCAACCGTTATAGAGGGTCCCTGCACACAGCCCATGCCATGGGAATCTGGCAGATATATAGAGTAGACCTGACCTTATACTGGGAGGCTGACAGTTCAGGATAACACGCAGTACATGAGGCCTGTGAGGAATCCATCATTGTATTTTTTTTTTATTTATTGTTTGGAGGATAACCCCTTGAGATGCAGCATCTCGTTTTCGAGGGGGTCCTCAAACAAGCTCCATGAAAACACCATGTGGTGATACTTGCAATGCAAATGAACGTTCATGGATGGGAAGGAACAACATACGTCACATGGATATACAGTAAGAGGGGGGGGGGGGGGGGAAGCATACCTCTCAATCCACTCAGGCCAGGCGGACCCACTGGGCCCAGGGTGCCATCGTCACCCTTCTCCCCTTTTGGTCCCGGAGGTCCTGAGGACAGTGACAGGACAACAGTGAGTTACGTATATCTGATACTACATCTATTGCCACCATTACAGAAATCCATGAGATCCATTTTAGTTTACTGTACAAAATATGAAATACTCAGCAGCAATATGTTTCTTGGAATCTGTATATGGTTGGATAGGCTCAACAAGGTAATAACAGCATGTAGTTCTCACTGCCAACAAAAAGTAAAAACGTTTACATGTCTGCTTTCACTCTATGCATGTCACTTATAATAGAATATCGATGACCTACAGTAGAGATTTGAAAGCATGTAAATAAAGTTAGTCTCTTACAGTCCTTGAAGTGCACTGTGTTGTTTTGAAGTGGACTGTGTTGTTTTGAAGAGGACTGTGGGTTGTTTTGAAGTGGACTGTGTTGTTATGACGGGAGCTGTCTGGGATTCAATCACCTAAGCAGTTTGTTGACCTCAGTTTTGGAAGGCCTATTCAAGTTTCATGTTGTTGACTCATTTTGCAACAGAGGAGAACATATGCTGATTCAGTATTCACAAGCAGGAAAAGACGGTAGTGTGCGAGGCAACCAAAGCGTATTGCATGGATGAAATGAACTGTGCAATGTAAACAATTCCTGGCTAACCTGGCAGTGCGAGGGGGTGCCTTGAGTTCTGGAAGTACAGCTCAGCTGACTCCTTCCTTAAAAGTGGCTAAAACATGTTTTCTCTGTGTTTTCTTAATGGATAAATGTTTTCCCCACAGGGGAGTATATGGATTCAGATGAGTTGCCATAGTTAATAACCTCCTCTTAACGAGCCACCACTTCAAAGCCCGAAGACTTTGAAGCGGCCTTTAAATCCGAGCCCTTGTTGCGGGTCCTGCCAGGAGTGGGGAGCATCTCCGGAGAACCTTGCGGTACCCATTAAAGGCTCCAGGAATGTATGTCTGCGTCGGGGTCAAGGCTGAGGGCCCCAACTGGGGGGCCCAGTGCGTTAAGCAGCGAGGTCTAATTGGTGGTTTGTTTTAGTGGAATCAGTGTTATGGTCCTGCCCTCTCCGCTGGCCCCTGGGTCATTAATTCATTACACTGGAACTGTTGGAGAAAAAATAATAAACCCTGTTGCTAGCTAAAAATGAGTGAATATTTCCATCTATGCAAAAAACTAGACCCACCCTTGTGTTTCACGTACCAGCTCTTTTTGGGCCTGTTGGGATTGGCATGGGATCTTAAAGTTAATGTTATTTCCTTCCTAGAAGAGAGACGTTTTTTTTTTTCTAAATAAGGAAAGAGTGTCGTGTTCCTTCCTGATGTCAGGCCAGAAGCCAGTTAGTGGAGGTGGGAACGGAAGTCGCCAAGGCAGCCATGACCTTTAGAGAACATTCTAGTGTTGTTTAATTGTTTTCAATCAATGCAGGAACACATCAGAAAAGTTAATATTTCCTTCACAGGATGTGGTAGATCTAATGCTCAGATTGTGTTTCCTTGATTTACTGTTGACTGAAAATAAAAAAAATAGACACGGGCTTTGCTGCACAACACGTCCAAATACATGTACTATGTTACTGTAAAAGTTCCATGATCACAAGTTTCCAGCTTTAAGCCCTCCAAATACGATACACACACTCAAAGAATTCATAATTTAACATTTCAGTAATTACACTCTTTTTTTTCACAAACACAGCTTTGTTATTTGGCGCCAGAAACACGGGTGGAAACTAAACACAAGCTAAGAGGCACTGAGACACGGAAAGACACAATGCCAGCCACGGCGACTGCGAGTGTGAGGTGCGCAGCTTTCCTGGCTCTACTGAGGCTTAATGACATACAAATGTGTCTCATACTGGAACTAATGACAGACGGGCAGAGTTCTTAAAAGCAAGGTTCTCGAGGCAACCCAAAACGATTGTTTCCAGCCTGGATTCAGCTTCCTCCCACCCATATATAAACCAGATATTGGATACGATGCATAATTAGACATGGTTCCTTTTATATCCACACTTAGTTTTTCCCCTAACCACATTCTGACTGCCAGCATTTTCATCATGACATCACTGTAACGTCTCGGTATTTGTAAACATTTTGTGTGCATGTGTCTAATTTTGTTACTTTAAAGTAACAGAAGCAACAATTTGCCACTTTTTGTGGTATGTTCTTGTAGGTAACCCGTTTTGGTATCATCTTCAAATTAATTTTGATGGTATATAGTCATGTGAAGAACAGATAAACACACTATCAAGCTTTGCAACTAACTTTGCATACATGAAAGTATACATTTTTTATCTGAGATCTAAAATGGTTGAGAGTAACCTTAATGTGAAACACAGATATTTTGTTTTTGTATCAGCCACACTCCTAAGGCACTATTGTTCTCTCATTATGCTAATTGCATTTGATTCCCAACTTTTGTGTGAGTACAGGGAAATGTCTCCCATATGCTTTCAGTGTTAAATAACATTGCTCTACAGAAGCAACAGGTAGAAAATAGTTTGTCAACTCCGCTGACTCTGTGTGTTTTTGAAGCTCTCTGAAACGTACCTTCTATGTATGTGAGGTTCTTGAGGGCGACCGACTGCTCCCAGTCCTTGAGCCTCAGGTCCTCGGTGATGACGTTGAGGATCTCAATCTCGTTCCTCAGCTGCTCTTCCAGGTGCTCCTGCATGACCTTCATGGTCAGCGTGTCGTGGGTCACGTTGCTGATCTGCACCTGCAGGTCATGGATCTTGGCGCGATGGACGCTCACCTCGCCGGAGAACGTGTGGTTCACCGCGCCCACCATCCACCCCACGTCCTCCACACGCTCCCGCAGCCGGTCCACCCTCAGCGATGTCTCCCGCAGCAGGGTGTCCTGGGCCTGCAGGGAGCTGGTGGCGTGGGCCAGCTGAACGTCCAGGCTGCTGCTGCCGTTCCTTGGGCCCGACGAGCCCAGGCCCTCCAGCCGGTGCCCGAGGTGCTCCACGGAGTCGTCCATCTGAAGCGAGTGGTCCTGCAGGCCCCGTACGTCCTGCTCCAGGCCCCGCAAAACCAGATTCAGCTGCTGCAGGGCCTCTGTGTGGTTCTGGAAGAGGTTCTCCAGCTTCCAGATGTTCTCCAGCAGGTCACTCTGCGAGGAAAGCTGGCCCAAGGACTCCTGGAGGTCACGGGAGCGGTCGCCCAACCTGGTCATGTTCTCCATCAGGGCCTCCTGCTTCTCTGACGACACTTGAGACCTGGACACTGGGGGTCGGAGAAGAAGTTAAATGTAGCATTTGATTTGGGGTCAAGCATTGGACCAGAACCAGAAGTTTTTGGTGATTTGGTCTTTCAAACACACTTATTTTAGTCCAAAGCTATGGTTAATCACTACCATTAGAACAGGATGTAATACAAAACAAATCACAAGGTCACAACAGATGTTAGATGTTGAAGCATACACAAAGCCAACAATATGATCCCTTTGTGTATTGCAATGACTTTTATGGTTAGTTTGTGTATTCACTAAAGGTTCAAATAAATCATGGCCTTTATGTGCTGTTTGTCCTTCCAGAGCTGCAGAGCCGTTCTGTGGAAACTAGAGTTAAGGCTTTCAGGAAATGGACCACACAAATAATATGACTAAAGTGTGTTCAACAGCTGATATCCCAAATGTACTAACTAACTTTAATACATCCAAAATGATAGTAAAAATGTACAGAGATGTACAGTATATGTATATAGAAAGGACATAAAGGAAGGACACCAACTAGACGTGTAATTGGACTATTCCATGGAGACCAATGAAGTTTGAATGGATTGTTTTGCTATCTGTATCTCAGTTCCATATCACTTTGGGAAAATCATTGAATTTAGTGATGAAATCACAGTACCAATTATCTTTCAGTCTCATACCATCTATTGATCAAGCTGTTTACTCATCCCAGTGAGTTACACTTCCACATCTTGACATTGCCACCATGAAATAAGTGAGATGGGCCTCGGTGAAGAAAACTCACAATTGGCTTAAAAGAGAATAAAAGGCTGGAAGATATTTTGTTGCTCTGTCAAGATTTATTCCACAATCTTAACTTGGTTTGTGAACAGCTGAGGAAAACTCAAAATCCCCTTTTCAGCCTGAGTGAGATAGAAAGGGATTTAGGATTTATGCTCTGTTGGAGCCGAGTTGCTCGGTAACAGGACAAAATTGGCCCAGGAGATATTTTGAAACCAAATACTTCTCTGTCCCTACAATGACGCAACTGAATCTTATAATTTTAATACCTTTTTCTCTGTGTGTGTAATGTCTGAAAAAGTAGAAAAGAAAGGAGTGGAAATGGCCTGACCCATATGTACTTAAAAAAATCTCAGAGGCCGTAATACCACCATTACCAATGTAAAGTCAGTTCGTTTTTTATTTTACCTCAGTGTGCTATCATGAATGTTGAGGGAGAGCGGGGAAGCAGTTTTTCAGAACTGAAAGAAAAGTTCAGTCCCGTCACCAGATGAGAACTTTAATTCCGAACAGAACTTGGCTCCTCCATCACACAGATAAGACTAATTGATATTAATCAAGAAGTCACGACTAGAAAATCTTTGCCTGCATCTAATGTGGCTTTGAAAATTGGCAGCGGTTCGTGCCAAAACCCGCAGAAAAAAAATCGAAGAAAAACAGATGGATTTATTCCCAGAAGAAGAAATTAGGCAGAGGCAGGGTGAGGGGGGGGGGGGGGGGGACTGGGGGGCAGTGGATTTCTTGATGAAGACTAAAGAAGGCAGTGAAGGTGAATGTCTGCACTAGTTTACTGTCCAATCAGTCTTCTGCTGAGACAGTGGGGAGCTCCTCAGAGGGTCCAAGCTTGACCAGGACTCCATTGACAGACCTCTGCCATATCTACAGCCATAAAGCACTCAGGCATCAGGAGTGTGTGTAGGGGAAATACTAACGTCATGTACACGCCATTCCCTCACTTCCTCCGCCAAAGATGTATGGCCATTTCTACGACTGTCAGAACGTGAGAGCAGCCATTTCTCGGCCCATTTTCTTTTTTTTATGACGGGAACGGGGCTCAAGAGGGGTATTAAATCGGAACGACTTTCGAGTTTCGCCCGCACAACCTTGGGGCAGGGTTTTAAGGCGCGTAGTTCAGTGTGGGGGGGACGCGTCGGAGATGTTGCGGAGGTGGTGGTGGTGCTCAAGAGCATATCCATGTGTGTGGAGACGGCACGTTGTGAAGATAAACATCTTTCATCATACGTCGCTCGTATTCCGAGAGCGGAGCAGATGGACGGACCATGTGTGACGCATTCACCGTTTTGCACATTTTGTGGGTTTCTAATTCCCTGGCTGATTTCATATTGGAGTCAGTTTGTTCTCCCCCCACCCAACTTAAAGGATGTCCCTGTGCTAGCTGATCCCTGAGACCAGGTGCAAGTCAGCTGTGTTTGTTTGTGTGTGTGTGAGTTCATGTGTGTGTGTGTGTGTGTGTCCACATGCTAGTGAATGTGTGTTTGAGAAAAGGAAAGAGCCAGCTAGTGTCTGTGTGTGTGTGTGAGTTCATGTGTGTGTGTCCACATGCTAGTGAATGTGTGTTTGAGAGAAGGAAAGAGCCAGCTAGTGTCTGTGTGTGTGTGTGAGTTCATGTGTGTGTGTCCATATGCTAGTGAATGTGTGTTTGAGAGAAGGAAAGAGCCAGCTAGTGTCTGAGTGTGTGTGTGTGTGAGTTCATGTGTGTGTGTCCACATGCTAGTAAATGTGTGTTTGAGAGAAGGAAAGAGCCAGCTAGTGTCTGAGTGTGTGTGTGTGTGTGGGTGGGTGGAATAGTGGGTGGGTCTGTTAGAATGTAGGCTATGCTCCCTTTCCTGTTATTCCATTTCACATCCCCACTTCATCAGCATGGTCCTCATTATCTGCAGGAGTTTTTCCTCACAATAAACTGCACTCTCATCTCTCTCTCTCACTCTTTCCCTCTCTTTCTGTGTGTGTGTGTGTGTGTGTGTGTGTGTGTGTGTATGTGTGTGTTAAAGCAGAGGCCACACTTTTACAGGATGTATATTCCACACTCATTTGAGCCTTAACGCACTCTGGGGACCACCGTCAGAGTCACCCCACACACCTCAATGCTACCCCAGCCTCAAATGTTTCACATTCCCCCCCGCCACATTCAGAACCTCCCCTATAAACCCACTTGGAGAGGACAGCGTTAACATCCTCTGCTGCGCGGCCCGATCGCCGAGCTGGTCTCTCAGGGCCTATGAAGCCAGGCAGAAGAATTCCCCTGCTGGGCTGGGTGCATAGTTCTTTAGTTATGCCTAACCCACTGCAGGTTTCCAGCCAGAGGTGGAGAGAGGTCGGGAGAGGAACGTCAACAACATTTTGTTGAGCCAAGCATACAGTGAACTAGCTAATTACACACTTAAGGCCTATCTCCTGCTGTAACTCTTTAGCCTAAAGCTGAAGTTATAGCTTGGCTCTGTGATAATGCTCTAGGCCCCCCCACCGACTGACCTGAAAAAACCTGGGCCAGTAATAGATAGCTGGCTCTCTGCATGATGCATCTTCAGTTGTTGCCAACCTTGAGTTATTGCCAGTCCAGGCATTTTTCAGGTCAGATGGGGCAGATGGATGGATAGATTGATATCATGGAGAAGTAGCTTCAGATCCAACCTTGATCTCATGGAATGAATGAATGAATGTTGAATTCTTCTCCACCCAGTCTGGCACAGTAGGCCTCATGCTGTCCCATCACACCAGCCGTTGATACTGAACAGATAATGGTTTGATTTGACTGTTTGTTTCCTGCCATTCTCCCTCTCTGCCCAAGCACTGCCACTTGATTTCCCTCTGCTGCCTCCAGCCTTGAGATGATGACCAAACCCAGATGACTGGCATGAAAAACTGGACAACACTTCAGGACCGTAAAGCCCACTGTTCTTTGCTCAAACTTGTATTTTTTTTTTCAAGCCACACCTGAATTGGTCTTGAGATAATACTACAATTTTGGCAAAATCAGATTTTGAGGCAATTACCTTCATTATGTTTAAGGCAACGTCTCTTTAACTACTCGCAATCGCTTGTTTTTTTTGAGGTTTTGGATCTGTTGTGTGAATGTTCCACCTCATCTGTTAGTTTATTTGTATCTGTGAGTCATCACAGCCAAACAGCAGCCATGCTAGTGGTGGTGGAGCCAGAGGTCAACAGAAGTGAAGAGACCACCTGGGTAAGAAGAAGGAAAGGAGGAAAGGAGAGGGAGAGGAGGAGAGGAGAGGAGGGGGAGAGGAGGAGAGGAGGGGGAGAGCCCCCCGCAGGCCTGCTCTGGGTTGTCTCAGGCAGAACTTCAAACCTGCTGAAGCTCTCCTTCTTGTGCCCTGTCTCCTTTTTGATCTCCTCCCCCTCCCCAGTATTTATTATCTTTTCGGTCTCCCATTCGTTTTCACTCGTTAAGTTTTGCCCTTATCTCTGCTCTTTCGCTCTCTCTCTCTCTCTCTCTCTCTCTTATCACACCCATCCGCATGCTTCATTGCTATCTATCCTTCTTCCTGTTGTAAATTGGAAACCTTTGTACCCAGAGCCCCCCATCTCTCTTCATCTCACACCACCTCCCACCCGTCGTCTCCTCAAGCCTAAAGCTCATCAAGGGCAGCCCCTTTGATCTGATAGGGACCATTTTCTGTTAGATATACATTGATCTTTGATTGCTACGTCATGTTTCACAAGGGTTTATTTTACCGCTTTTTTCCCCTCTCCCTTGCCTTCCTTCTCCTTCCATCCCTGTCATCATCTTCTCTCAGTCCTTCTTCCCAGATTTACAACCCCCTTCTTGTTTCACCTTCTGTTCTTATTTAGCTTGTGGTGTGTCTTCATCTTCACTGGAGCCATATTTAAAATGGCAGCCACCTGAACAATAAATCCCCCCCTCCCTTTCCCCCCTCCCTCGCACATTTCTGAATCTCATCCAAAGTAGCCCTCTAATAGCACTACACGACCAAGACGGCAAGAAATCATGCCACTTTGTTTTGACAACGTTGCCGGATGCATTTTATGTCTCTCCCAGGCCGGCGTCCGCTCAACAGTCTGTGGCAGAGGGATTTTGCGGTCGAACATCTGAATCCATGTCATTCATTAGCAGTGAACCCAGAACAGGACAGCAATACTCCCTGTGGTGAGTCTGTGTTTCTGTGATTAGCTCCGAGAGCTTTATGACTAAACCAGTGCACATTGCCGTACTTACACATCATCCTTTTATGCACCGCATACTTTCTTTTACAACTAGATCACAGATGCAAGGTCTACATCCAGGTAAAGTCATTTATTTTCGCCCGACACATTATAGTGGTATGTTGGTTAGTTGGTGCTTTATAGTCTCACGTGTTGTTGAGAAGACTTTTACTCTGGAATTCTGGCACTTTACAGATACAATTGCTTTCTGCTGATTGCACCAACCGCAAATCTCTTAGGCGCCCTGAGCTCCACTTTCAGTGTGCACCGTCGTCATTAGTGTAGCTATGGAAAAGCATTATTTTGCAGCCATGCTTTTAAGAAATATCCTGAATGAAATGTATGAATGAAAATAAAACTCAATTCCCAGCAGACATCACCTGGAATCAGTCCATACTTCCATGGGCAGGTATATAAACTGCTAGAAGATAACATATACAGATATGCCACAGGCTATTGACTGTACTATTACATTGTTTTGCAATACTTAGGTTGATAACATGCTCCATATGCGTTTGTTTATCCATAGATTCCCTATAGAAATAGGTTGCAAATCCCCAAAAGCAGTCCAAATGCCTAAAGGCTTAGAGTTGATACTGAGGTCAGCAGATAAGCTGACTGATGAACGGAACATGTTGAGTTCCAATATGAAACCAGCGGAAGAATATTTATTTGCTGGCTTCTGGAACATTCTTAGGGATAGTCCCTTAGGGATAGTCCGTGTCATTCACTCTGTGACTTTGTGACCTCTAATCTTGTTTACACCGTGAGCATCTGAGAATCGTATTGTCTTATCAATAGAGTGAAGAGATGGGAGGAATTTCATGGACACAGATCTCAGTATTTCGAAATTTCTGGCAGCCATCATGCCCTGCAGCACATTGAGTTCTCAGCTGCATTCTATTCATCTTCTGTTCATTCTATTCTACTCATCTTCTGTTCATTCTATTCTATTCATCTTCTGTTCATTCTATTCTATTCATCTTCTGTTCATTCTATTCTATTCGTCCTGCACCCTTTCTTATTGCAGTTCCACACTTTCTCCTACTGAAGTTCACTGCCATGTTTTGACATCTTAACTCCTGTGTACAAACACAGAAAAACATGTTGTTTTCATAAGGGGTAAGTGCAAACACGCATGTTGCTTTTCTATAAATATGAGTCTGACACTCCAGTTAGTAAGCCTGGAGATTTAGAGTGAAATGTTATTGTAATGGTCTCTCAAATCACTCAGTAATTTGACAAGCATTCTGCAGCTGTGGATGACCATCAGTTTTATATGGATTGACCTCATGGCTAATGTTTTGTAGCATGCATGTGTTGGGAGAGAATATTTTGTCTGCCTAACTCAACAGTTGAGATCTGTTGGCAAGGCGATGTGTGGTTAGGTATAGAACCTTCCTGAGGTGCAGAGACAGAATCCTTTGATATGTGATTCTTTCTCTTTGTTGATATATACAGTATACAGTATTTATTCATTCACTAGAGGCACTAATGCAGAAGACAGTAGTCTACGGTGCGTACAGTGCATCATTCATACACTGTGAACCAAGCTCAGGTGCTCATTCTTGTTAGCACCTTGCCTCAATAGTTTAGCAACAGGAACTGTTTGTAGAGGGGTTACCAAAGTACCAAAGTGCCATTAGAGTACCATAAACTCTTGGGGCTGGAAAAGTTCCCTTTTAATAGGGGAACAAATTCAGATTGCTGAGATTTAGATAAATTCTGGTATCAAAATGGGAGGATTTATTGAGGTCACCAATTGGGACTTTATGGATGGGACCTAGGTTCAAATGTAAGCTCTTCAGAGCGTATTTCAATGAGTTGTGACGGGTAATTTAAACAGTAATAGAGCCAATATATACTCCCCTCCAGACACTAAAAAAGCGAATGCTGTCGGAAAGTAAAGGATAACCCAACACTGGGTGAGATTCAGCTTCCATATTTCACCCCTGACAGTCATGGGTCCCTCTCGTCAAATTTGGCAGTGATTTGCCTGTCTAGGTAATCAATCAGGCTGATTTCTGTCAGTGCACGTGTCGTTAAGACAAAAACGGATTTTTGTCCTGTATGCGCCATTTGTCATTTACTGAAATGGATAGGCTGTTCCCGCCGACTCTAACACAAAGCAGATTTATTGACCATCTTGCACCTGAGGAATCCATCACGAATAAGCCCTGCCTCGTTCCCCACCATCCTGTTCTTTCTCTCTATTCCCTAGCAACCTGCACGAAAACTTCCTCTCTCGCTCGCTTCCAGTGACTGTAAACACTGAGATTAGTTTCAATGTAATCGCCTGCAAGAGTGGTTTTGACATTGCTAAAGACCTTTCCTGCTGGGGAGACAGAGAAGACACCTATCCACCACCTCTCGGACCATGACTGAGCACACAGGGTGTATAACCGAAAGCCAATGAGGGCTTGAGGCAAAGCATCTGTGTCTGTCTCTGTGGATGACCACATCCCTGGACACTACGTTATCGGCCCAACCACAAGCTCTGCACCCACGCAAGGAATGTGGAAAGTTTGCCATAGAGGGGGTCATCTGCCCATGAGCCACCATTTGACAATGAGGGTCATTGTCTCCTCAAGCTTTTTCTGGGCCATGTCTGTAACAAACACTTCCCTTTCATCCAAAGGGCTCCATGATCGCTGACCGACCACGCCAGCGCAGCCAAGCCCACACCGGGAATCAAAGGTGGCCACAACCGTGGCTTTTAATTGGGGTTGGCAGGAGCCAAGGAAAATATACAGGTACAAGGAGGCCCTGGCAGTTCAAACAGCTTTATGTGAACAGTTGCTCGTGTCAAATACGACAGTTACTGGGGTGGCCTTCATTTCTGTGTCAACTCAAAAGCGTGGAGACGAGGCTACTGCCAACACCAGAGATCAGAGGCCTATTAGCGTATGCCTGTCTGTGCTTCATAGGATGACTTCACTTTTCTACGAGACCATCATGCCTCATTCCTCTCTCTCTCTCTCTCTCTCTCTCTCTCTTTCTCTCTCTCTCTATCTTTCTCTCTCTCTTGTCAGACTCTTTCTGTTCTCCCCTCCAATTGGCTGTTAAGAAAGTTCCTAAACCTCTCTCTCCTTTTCTTACTGAATTGGTGTCAAGACCTCATCACTGTTTTGTGAGCGCTGGGAGTTGAGGCCAGTTGGCAGTGGAGGCCATCATGTGGAAAGGCTGCCGGCCTGTTTTGTTGTGAAAAATGTACTGGCATGTGTGACACACGGCCATCATCTGGACATCATTAGGCCCTGATGTAGGCCTGTGTGAGTCACAGTCAACATTATTCACAATATGAACTTCTAGCCTGCCAACTGTAAAAGAGGTGTGGGGCAAGCCATCAGAGCACAGAACAGCTTGTTATTCTTAAGTGTTAGTGTTATATTCGCGAGAACACACACACACACACACACACACACACACACACACACACACACACACATACCATCACAAACAGTATGTAAGGGTAGTTTGTTGAAGTAAGCTAAATGTTTCGCCAAGATGGTGGAGGCTAACAGCTACGTGTAGCATGAAAACATTTCTATGATTGAAAGATATCTAGGCTACCATTATGTCTCCATCAACATCGATTGATATTTATGTTACATTAACTTATTCAAGGCAAAAAAGACTCCTATAGTTCTTCATTTAAGTCCTTTTGAGCTAGCTGATATTCAAACTATTTATGTTAACCGATGGGGATTCTACTGAGCTACTTGTTGCTTTTGACTACAGGATAGCCATACTCACTTGGGGTGCTTTTGTAAATTCAGTCGGGCCCTCTGAAAATAGATTGAGGCTATTTAAAACAATGGAATGTTCCATTTCTCCACAAATTAACAAAAACTTTAACTGTCATTATTTTAGCCTCTGAAATGAGATTTTATGCTATTAAAAACACCATTCCTGACAGAGTGGGCTTATGCCAGTGACAACACCCTTGTTATGCTTTGCTGTTTTCGCTACAGTGACTCACTAGCGCCTCTTGAGGTACAAAATGGTATTCTGAGAGAGCACAGTAGGGCTCTAGCTGGTTACCATTGCCAACGTGAGTAGATATCTGGGCAATACAGTGCATAGGCATTTTTGACATTTCTTCATATTCTGTTGCTATTTCTAATTCTTACTTATAGCCCCTTTAATGTATCTGTGTCTTAACCTGGTCAGTTAATGTGAACATATTCCTTTAATAAACCAAATATACTGTATTCCCATTAAAGGCTCTCTAGTTGGATGCTGGATGCTGGGTCATTGCCCTCAGTATATGGTGAAATGAAGATTGAAGTGATAAATGACACTACAGTACCCTGCGGCCAGTTTGACCTGGAAGGCTTCAGCTGGTTCGGTGTCAGTGCTGTGACTGATGAGGTGTCAGCCCCAGCAGGCCCTAACTCTCTCCGCAGCCCTGCATGTCATTAATTACGCTTTAATTGGTGTTGGCAGCAATGCATGAAAAGCCTTCTGGATGAGAGCAGCGTCTGTTGACTAGCTTCCAACCACAGCAACAACGTGTGTTGAAATGTACAGTCTTGTGTGTCTGAGGCTAACTGATAGTGATGCTAACTGAATTATTCACCATTAACCGTATTTACCATTGGCTCAGCTGTGCACATTCCTGTAGTAATTCTCCTCTTCCCTCTCAGGCATTGACTTTGACCTTGCCCTCAGACCAACCCCCCCGCCTCATCTCAAACGTACCATCAGAATCTCCTCTGTGGATATTCATTCAATTAGGAGTGAAATCTTGACCCCCCACGCTGTTGGATGCATAATGAAAAATTCCTCTGTGTTTATTTCCCCAAACATACTCCTCAGTTAAGCTTTCATTGGCCTTGACAACATGTGGTAAGAGGGCGTGTAACAGCAAACGCAAACAAATGTGAAATCCTGACCGCCAGTTGTTTTTGTGTCTAACAGCCAAATTTCTTTTCACTGAAGCTCATTTTCACAAGGGGAATGCCAGATTGAGCATGGGCGGAACCCCACTTCAGATTGAAATCAACACTAAACAGCTTTGTAGTACCATCACATTCCTTTGGTGACATAATAGTGGCAAAGCATAAGTTACCCCATATTGGAAAGGCAACTTCAAAATGTAACCCCTGAAAACAGAGGTTAATTTACCTTCATGGTTGTTGCTAAAATTGTTCTGAGCCACTTTCTGCTGTCAAAGGAACGTAGAGCCATTTGAGACTGTGGGGTCCTGGATATTTCCAGGTGGAATACGAGCTAATAGTCTGCAGTAGATCTGTTTTCTTTGACATGGCTGAAAAAAGAGTGGCCTTTTCTCACAGACAATGCGCTCGCTCTCCCATTTCTGTCTGGACAAGACAAAGTCTCGCTTTAATTTCCTGTTCCCAGGATAACCTTTATCCAACAATTTAGACAAATGCCTCCCCAGTAATATGGGATTGAATGCTTAATTCCAGATTCAGCCGCTGTCTGGCCAGTTTCTCTAGACAGCACAGGAGAGTCAGACACACACACACACACACACACACTGTGGACTTATTGGACTGGCAGACAATGAGGAGAGCAGTGGCTCCAGAGTGGGATGAGTGTGTGTGCGTGTGTATGTCTGTGTGTGTGTGTGTGCGTGTGTCTGTCTGTGTGTGTGTGTGTGTGTGTGTGTGTGTGTGTGTGTGTGTGTGTGTGTGTGTGTGCGTGCGTGTGTCTGTGTGTGTGTGTGTGTGTGTGTGTGTCAGAAGGGAGGTTGTTAGGGGCGGTGGTGTCAGGGAGGGGGGGGGGGGGGGGGGGAAACGTGGGATTTCAAAACACACGAGTGGTGCAACCTAGCTGCTGGAATGCCCATAAAGTGGGGCACGCTTTGTTTGCCTTCACTTCACTCTCTCTGAAGTCTGACAGATCAAAGTGGGTCTCCCACTGCTGAGAGGGGCAGGCTCTGCCAGAGCGATGGCTCTGCTTGACCGCGGAAGAAGCCTTAAGCAATCTGTCATTTTTAACCGTTTCAGTGTAAGGCACCTGTTCACCCATCTACATTCAGAGTATTTTTTCTTTTCTTTTGAGAGTGAAACGTTCTGCAGGGTCCAAAGTAATTCAAATTAGAGTATTTCATTAACCACTTTATATATTTGTTTTCCTCTTGTCACTGGTTCAACTGCGACCACTTCAGGCGGCTCAACATGCCATTTCACTTCTGAGAGTTTACGGGCTTAATTGTATCAATTTTGTACTCAGAGAAGTATTTGGGGCAAAAGTAGCAAAACACTCTTAAATCCACATAAGCTTGCAAAACAAGCAAATAACCTGACTTCACAGGTCTGTGGAGACTAAACATTTCTACCAAAAGAGACTGTGAAACCAAACAGCGCCGGCCTTTTAATGTCGCTATCTATGGATAACTGTCTATACAAGAAAAACAAATAAAAATCCCTCACATGGTTTATGAGGACCTGCGGGTCTCTACCCTGTGGTTTGCCCACACCCTTGAGACAACTATCCATTTGTCATCGCAGTGGGGACCGGGATTATTGCTGCCGCTCTCCACAGAATGCTTCACTTTGGTGCTTTTTTTTGTTTTTGCCTTGTAATCATCTCACCAAATGAAACAAGCAAACCAAACAACTCAGATGGTCATTCACAGCATCCCTACATAGCAGCTGTATTGTTTAATGGCTGGATGTCCATGTTCCAGCCAAGCTGCAAAGAATCCCACATGCGGTCTCTGAGTGTGTTGTGTTTAATTACCTTCCTGCTAAAACAGAGCGACATTCAGTGTGCCAATTATGCTGTCTGCTTTTCAAATGGAGGAGGCATGATTCAGCTCCACCCTCTGGGGCCATTGGTAGATGGCCCCGGGGCCGCCATGCAAGCGCCTTAGGAAGCCTTTTCAGCCGCGCTGTAGTGCACTGGAAAAGTTGACTAGCTGCTCTTTTGTGCCCTCCCAGGGACTGAGACATGAAGTGCTCTGAAAGGATTGGCCAAGAGTGGTCCCAGTGAAATAGCTTAGCTAGTGCGTTCATAACTGGAGGTTTTTCTGGGAGGTCTTTGTGCTTCTCTTGGCAAGATTGGGAAGAATGATTCTCAAAGTGGATGCCCTGGGACAGCCATGGCATTCGGACCCATCAATGATAACAGATGTCTGTAATGTTCCCTGTCATTGCCACCTACTGGGCACTCAACTGCCATTGAGTCCTCAGATGAAGATAAACGTCTCATTCTGTTAATAGAAGAGTCACACAGGTTTGTGAATCTGGGTTCTATACCACAGCAGGACAAAGGTCTACTTTGCTCCAACCAGCATTTAAATGTTAATTACCACGCAGAAGAGGTATTTTACACTTCATTTTTATAAAAAATCTGCACTTTAAGGGTTGAAAATAGCTTAACACAGCGTCTCCTGTTTAAAACCATCCAAGGCCGATGCTGACGTGGAGTCAATCATTTGAAATAGGCAGCCCAATAGGCAGCCAACCTCCCCCAGCCCCTGCCTGTGAGCGTGAGTCTGTGTGTGTGTGTGTGTGTGTGTGTGTGTGTCTGTGTGTGTGTGTGTGTGGGGGTGTGTGTGTGTGTGTGTCTGTACGTGTGTGTGTGTGTGTGTGTCTGTGTGTCTGTGTGTGTGTGTGTGTGTGTGTGAGGGGGGGGGGTGCGTGTCTGTGTGTGTGTGTGTGTGTGTGTGTGTGTGTGTGTGTGCGTGTACATGTGTGTGTACATGTGTGTGTGTGTGTGGGGGGGGTGTCTGTGTGTGTGTGTGTGTGTGTGTGTGTGTGTGTGTGTGACGCCATCCGTGTCTCCTGGCCGGCCCCCCTGAGTTGAGGTAGCCCCACTGTGCTACTGGTAACACATGTACACATCCTCTCTGTAATTAGTGGGGAGAAACAACAGGGGCTTGATGCAGCACAAAAATTAATTAGAGAGGGGGGTTTTCACCACAAAGAAGAGGGGGCACAACTGGGGCACTGACCGAATGCCCTGCGGGAGGCTTCCTCTTCTGTCGCCCGGCAACAATTGTTTACTAAATGTCATCCTGTTCAGGGGCCAGCTCGGGCCCCCACTTATTGAACGCATACATCACGGAATGAGATGTAACTCTGACAGCTGAGGCTAGAGTCAGTTTTTTCTTTCAAAGTTCGGGATGGTCTCCAAGACGATGCTTATAAATGGCCACTTTGAACACTGTATGGAGTAAATTATAGAATACTTTTTTCATGAGGAAACCTTCTGTGACCCATGTGTTTAAAATTTATGAAAATTCTGATCACAGATCATGTTATACTTCAAATATGGTTTGAGGTCTTTAATGCTCTTCAGAGGGAATAACACTTGGTCATTCGAATGTCAGCTTACTGTTGTTGTTCAAGAACCGCGTCTGAACTTAAACTGACTTGCCTATGCTCTAAGGTTTTAATCATTTGAGCTGGGATACTGGACTTTTTTGTAGGGGGGTCAAACTTAATGAAAACCGTACTAAGTTGGCATGGACACATAGATCTCCATCTAATCTGACAGTATGGTGGTTGTGTTGGCCCGGGCAGAGACTGAGTCAGGGGCAGATAGCTGGGACTTTGCCCAGTTTGACTTCATACATCCAACTTGGCAAACCAGGCCAAGCAGCTAGATCACCCAGAACAAATCTACACAGACCTACAATGCATAGAGCTATCCATTGGTTGAGAGTTATATACCGTTTTAATAAGGTTCACTCTCATTGGCCAGCAGAGGTAAATCTAGACTCAGATACCGAATGGGGGAATAGGATTAGTCATCACTCCCAATGAATGAGAAGGTGCTGGTTCTTTGGCCTGTAGTAGGTATACTCTTGTTTGTGTTGGACAAATAAAGACCGGCTCTACTGAACAAAACCACTCTGGTGAGTTTCCCACATTAAAAACATGAAAAAAAAAAAACATTCCCCAAATTACAAGTGGCTACAGGACTGCAAAAACAAATAACCATGAAAAACTACGGGGCATGGGCAAAAGAACTGGGTGTCTTCCAGCCATTGAGCTCAAGTCGTAAACTCTCTTGCATCTCGGCAATGGCTTTGCAGGGACCTGTCAACAGGGTAGCAGTCACTCATGTTGTCTCCTGAAGTTCATGGACTTTCAACATAGATGCAATTACAACTCTACAGAGGAACATTGTGCATTTGTGTGTATGTTTGTGTATGGGACAAACAGAACGCATTGAGAGAGGAACAAGAACAAAATACGAAGAACAATGCTCACTTGGAGAGCTGCTGAGGTGAAAAGTGTGCGGTGCATGAAAAATAGCCTGAATAAAAACAGCCATGTCTGGACAACCGTGCGATAACAGCTCCACTAGTGCCTAGGTGCAAATAAATGTAAATGTCTTTCAGGTTGCATAGAATTGACTTAAATGGAAATTACGTAGAAATGTGTTTCACCCAGGCAACACTTAATGCAGGTAAATAGGCCCTGTGGTCTAAGAACAAATTCCTCAACAGCACAATAACAAGCTGCCAGACCCATAGAGGTGGCACAGCCCTGATCCATACTAGTCTGGACACGGACAGGAGACAGGAGACAGTCACTGGACTATTTGGACACCTGGAATCCCTTTCCCATGAAGGTAAATTGCAAGACCAAAGCTCTCCTGAAAACAATCTGGTTTTGCTGTTACCTTGATCAGAGTCCATGTGAGTGTGGCGAGTGGTCTCTTTTTCTATTTCTCTCTTTTTCCTCTTTTGTCTGTTTCCCCTACAGTGTTTTCTGTTCCCTTGCATTTGAAAGGAAGCCCCTTCAAAACCGGATTTTCGATTTTTCACTTGACAGCCCGATATCTGCACATCGTCTGTTGCTGTAACACAATGACCCATAGGCGATGGAAGGCTGGGGCCGGGCCAGGTGGATTATGGGAATTTAGCAGTGGGGGAGGGAGCTCTTACGAGGATGTCTTTCTTTGTGAGCACGAGGGGGAAGAGGGAGAAACGCATGATTGTTTTCATGTCTAAGCAACACAGCGGCACGTCTTTGATGGACTGCTCCGCCACTTGGCCGGCGTTCAGCTCAGCCGTACAGCGGGACATCCGGGGGAACAAAGCCCATACTACAAACCTGATTGTCCCATTTTTTAGGTTTTCCAGGTAGGCCTCATCCAAATAGGCCTGGAACCTAAGCATCACCCTGCGCAATGTTGTTGGAGGAGACGCATAAAGAAGGGTGGGAGGCGGAAATTCGATAACTCCTCAAACTCTTAACTCAGCAGTATGCTGTCTGCATAAGATCTTGAGGTTTTTCTTCTGCTAAACTGAGGGCTGTTGAAAAGGCACGACACTGAAAACTCTGGGAATGGTATGTATTTTCAACCCCAACAGTCAAGGGACAAACTTATATATTGCCAATACTAACAAATACTGTCGATCTCACCAGGATATGACATCAGCTGAGAATTAAACAATCACTCTGGGAAGGTGTGGCAGCCATCACTCCCTCTTGGCCCCCACTGGAAATACTGAAGAGCCAAAAATAGATCCAAATACGACATAGGCCATTTCAACACCCGTGGGCAAATATTTAGTGTTGTGCCAGTCCCATGCTGCGAAGTTTGGTGTAAGTCTGTGTCGCGAGGTGCTGTCCAGATGTCAGATGTTTTTGCTAGATCATTTGTCAGCCTCTGTCAGTATGTTTAACACTGCTGTGGTGAAGGAATAGCTGAAGACCTGCATCACACCCCAGAGCTCCTGTCTAGCAGTCTAGCCCTATAGATTATGGAAAAAGCACACATTATTTCCCCTGGTCAGTGTGTATTTGTTTCTTGCATTACATACACTCAATTATCCGCTGCTCAATATTTCTAGATAAGTAGACAGTTTCCAACTTACAACAGTCATGTCCATGGTGTTAGATACATTAGTGAACTTACAACAGTCTTGTCCATGGTGTAACAGACATTAGTGAACTTACAACAGTCTTGTCCATGGTGTAAGATATGACTATATTATGATATAGTTTTGCTTGCCTGAGTTTTTCCTTTTTTCCTTGAGGTTATGCTACCTATTACTTTCAGTGTATGTGACTTGCTACTGACCCTTCAAGACTTTTTTTCTAATTGAACTTGTACATCTCTACTTTACAGTCAGGACTCAAAATGTGAAACAAATAAAGACTGGCTCCTTGCTGCATTGTATCAGCTGTGTGTTAGTAATTAGGTGCATTAAATCCTCCTGAAAGCGAACTTTCTGAAAAAGAGTTGCAGCTGGAAGAAAAGCATGCACACGTCCTCTAAAGCAGAAGTTCATCAATGCCAAGCCAATACCCTTACCAAGAATGACAATATGGATCACAAAACACATCCATCATGTGCTGTGTTACTCAGTTTGTCTGTCTTCAATACACGGCAAAAACAAAAGCAAGAACACAAAAAAACTAAATGTTAACTAATCTAGCCTGTGCCAAAGACCTTGTTTTTCAGCCAGACAGCCATGAGAAGTAGGTGGAGAACATGGAAATGGCATGGGAGAAACAGCTCTGCTAAGGTCGAAACACTACAGGCCCCCCAGCTAGTCTCATCTCCAGCCACATTTTTATACTTTTGAAATACAAATCAGCTGCAAACAGGTTGGCTGCAAGGGCCTGCTGTGATTGTAAACCCTGGTAGTTATTACTGTGCTCTTCCAGTCAAAGCATTTAGAACAGCCCCATGTTCCCAGTTTTATTGAAGTTCAAGCAGTTGAAGTTCAAGTAGTTCAAGTCCAGCGAATGACCTGAAAAGGAACAAAGGTAAGCGGCAAACTGCCAGATGTCAAAACAAGTTTAAGTTACCCCGAAAACTGTAAACTAAACCTTGACAGTTTATGCAAACAATTCCTACAGGTGTCTCGACTTCTGTTGTTTACTTCCAAACCCTCCGTCTGTTTAAAAGCAGTGTTAGAACAGACGGTGTTACTGCACCCTCTGAAGCATTGTTTGGACAATACTGCACTTCAGGAAGTAGTAGATTGCTAACATAATGGCGATAAAGAGGGAATCAAACAAAGGAAGACAGACAAACAGACCATTATAACCCTTAAAAGTGTAGTCCTTTCTTTTAGAGAAATAGCAAAGAAAGCCAAAGTGTCAGTGAGGACAGTTTCCTACACCATAAAAAAGGCACTTAGAACTCTAACAGGAAATGGTCTGGCACACCCAAAGCCAAAACAGAATCAGGAGATATGTTTCTGAGAGTCAACGCCTTATGTGACAGATGGCTAACAGGACAACAGCTTCAAGGACAGCTTAACAGTGGTTGGTGGAAGCAAATCTCAGTTTTAACTATGTAAAGTAGACTTCGAGCAGCAGGTTTGACAGGTTGAGTGGCTGTAAGAAAGCCATTGCTAAAATGGCAAAAAAGGAAAAAGAGTCTTGCCTGGGTCATGAAGCATCGACACTGGACTACTGAATGCTGCAAAAAGGTATTATGGACAGATGACTTCAAATGTGTGTGTGACACCAACTGTCAAACATGGAGGAGGAAGTGTGATGGTCTGGGGTTCTTTTGCGTGACTTGTGTGAACCTGAACCTGACCCTGAACCTAAAGGGCTACCACAGCATTTAGTAGCGTCATGGATGAAGTGGACAGAAGGGTGAAAGCAAAGCAACCAACAAGTGCAACACATTTGTGGGAACGGTACCGAGAAGACCTTTCTGAACAATATAGGATTTTCCATCGTAGACAGAACGCCTTTGGTGTGTTCAGCTGTCATATCAGCAAAAGGTGGCTACTTTAATGAGTCAAAGTGTAGATTAAATCACGTTAAACAGAACAATTCCATGAGCAGTTTTTTTTTGTAAATCTCTAACTGCTTTTTTGTTCTATGCTTTAATTTCCGGGTACATTGAGACAATAAACTGCATTCATTTCAATAAAAACTGGAAAAGTGGATGTGTCAAAAACTTTTGGAGTTGATATTCACATTGAAAGTTTTCCTTCCCTTTGGAATATATATATATATTTATATATTGAATCAAACAGCACAGCCCCTTCTTTCTGAGCAAAAGCCTTAGAATTCGACAGCCACACCAAAAGGTCATGTCTACATGGAAGTGTCATCTTACTGATAAACAAAGCAAGCACCACCAAATTCCCATACATGGGAATGTTTGAACAAAGGCATTTCCCTGCCTTTCCGATATTCTGCCTCACATCATCACCAGGCATACAGAGGTAGCCTTTGCCAAACAAGGCCATGGCTCTCCCTCATAAACACGGGGTTCAGAAATGCCACATCTTTTCCATGCACACAGCACAGTTTACACTAAAGAGACCGAGGAGATCCCAGAGATCATTAAAGTGTATAACACGTGTAAGCAGCTCTGATGAGCGCTCGAGCTTAAGGTATGGCTTCTAAGCCAATCTGGCACGTAGACGGGCTCAAGTTCATCTGAGAAGCGCCCCTGGATGGATGAGTCTTTGAACTTCAAAACGAGCAAGTGGGGATTAGTTCCTCCTCGTCTTCTTCCATGATCGCATGTTGGGACTACTTAGGTAATACAATGGCACTCTTTCAGAGGCTGAAATCTCTTTCTCTGCGCTGTTGCTCTGATTAAAGGTTATTACAAGTGGAGCACAACTGTGAACACTCAACTCTTCCACCACTCTGGTGCAGTGTGCCACCCTTCCCTATCTGTCCTCACTTGGTCTCTGTCATTCTCCCTCTCTGCTTCTCTCCTGACATCATTCTTGTGCAATACATGTGCAATCAATCCTTCCCATTGCTGTGGACCTCTTGGTCACTGGAGTGCCGGGGAGTTGAAAGTACCACTGTACCTACTGTCTTTTCTGGTGTGACAGATGTGGACATGATTTACAGTTCAGCTGTGCGACAGCTGCAGAGGAGTGAGCCTGAGCCGCGCCCACTCCAGCACAGGGGCATGCTGGGAGTCAGATCTCCTGCTCACTCCTGGGACACTCGCTCTCATGACATCACAGCACAACAGACTCTCTCTATGGTGGAGTCAGATCTCCTACTCACTCCTGGGACACTCGCTCTCATGACATCACAGCACAACAGACTCTCTCTATGGTGGAGTCAGATCTCCTGCTCACTCCTGGGACACTCGCTCTCATGACATCACAGCACAACAGACTCTCTCTATGGTGGAATCAGATCTCCTGCTCACTCCTGGGACACCCGCTCTCATGACATCACAGCACAACAGACTCTCTCTATGGTGGAATCAGGACCACAAGAACTATTCAAAACCCACAACGTCGCGTTGAGCGGAGCAGAGCAGAGCACTGTGGGATGGCCCACAGTCTTTCAGTACTGGATCCAAAGAATTATATATTCCCGCACACAACAATGCTTTGTTCGATGTCTAGGAAATCATCAAGGCATGGGGACAATGACGAGTTTGCTTGATGTAAGACCATGACACCAGAAAAGCTCTAACTGACACAAGATGTAGTCATAACGTGGACTCTATCCCTAGCTGTGGCTGTGCATTTTAAAGTGGGGCGTTTGCATAAGCCCTCTCTATACTGTATATCTATGAGTCAATCTGACACTAAAGGGGTCTGCAGAGTGCATAATGGGTGTACCATTTGATACCACCCTTCAGATACTTGGAAAAGGCCAGTGGTGCTCGAGGGTCTAGATTACAGCCACCACCTGCCACACCGCCACCCATATCCAGAGTCCCCCACCCCACACAGAAAGGCACATTGAAGCACACTTTTGTCTAATGTTCTCTGACTAGCTGGATTGGAAAATATGTCTCAACGTGAGCTGCTGGTTTAATGCTGGGTGAAACTCTCTCCGAGCTCCTTTCGTGGACTGAGCGTTTGATGGGGCGGTGTGCATTGTGACATTCTAGCCTCGGTCTGGACCCCTTAGGCTCTTCTTCCAGGGGGCTTATCTGAAACTGGGGCTTGGGGAGGCCGGGTCTATTCCCGCCTGGCCGTATCTTGGATCCCATCTGAGACCTCATAAATATTTAAGCGTGAACATAAAATGGAAAACAAATGTGGATTAAGAAGTGGATTGGGTCTGCCCGTGTTCACACTGGAACGTTGGCTGAGGACTGAGAATGGTTCCTCACCACAGCGTCGTATTACAACTGTGCAGCTCTGCGATGATCTACACTGATCTAATTCATCCCGGCAGTAAACAATAAATTGTCTCTTTTGACAGCTGGCACTACCACACAAGTTTCAGCCTTCTCATATGTATGCTATGACTTTGCTTAAAGCTGGCCATAAAAGCTGTCCATGTTAAGTGCCCTCCCTGAATCCTTCTTGGGTTGTAACTCTGCTTTTGAGGTCCCGGTGAGTCTGTGGGAAATTAAAGTGGGATTGTCATAAGAGAAAGCTTAGCCGTCCACATCCCCGCTGTTTGAGAACCCAAGAGGGCATGATGTCACAGGAGTTGGGAGAACATTAAGCCCATGTCCATTGCTTCAAGATAAGTCGCCGTGACTTCTGAAATTTGGCGACAACTGTTGTTCCATCCTTTCCATATGTTCTCTAGATTGACAGTTAGCCAAAGCTCAAAAGCATATTTATAACTCAGATAACATGGACGATAAAAAGTACACTAGAAGATCCTTACAATTTTCATCAAATTAACAACCTCCTCAACACCTCTCCTCAAAAGTAATGACCATTAATGTAGGCATTGCCGTCTGCAAAAGGCCATTTCTTAAGCATGTCCTGGTTTTCCAGTGCTCTTTGTTGGAAGTGAGGTCCCATTCACAGGAAACACAAAGTATGTCTCAGTACATGCGAGGATGTGTGGAGCCTCTGAATCTCTGGCATCTGCCCAACTGTGTCACATGATGGATAGATTTTAAAACACACACACACACACACACACACACTCACACACACACATGTACGCACAAACACATGTACACCCACTCACACACAAAAACTGACATTCTTTCTCTCTCTCTCTCTCTCTCTCTTTCTCGCTCTCTCTCTCTCTCTCTGTCTCACACACACACACACACACACACACACACGCACACACACCTTGCGAGGGATGAGAGCAACAGCTTTGACAGCCTTGATTAATGACAGTTGACATTCCCAAGACTACCCATTCTGGGATAGCCCGAGCTGATGCTTCAGCTACACATGGACATTCTCTGGAAACGAAGAGGAAAAGTGGGGAAAAGAAAGAGCCCATTTCTATAAGCCCAGTAAGTGGCCAGACTATTCACATGGGCAGGAAAACATACTGATGTGACTACAATGTCTCTTCATTCTGGGACAATATGAGAGAGGCCCCTGGGTGTGGCGCCATGGGTGCCCGCTGAAGCACGAAGGGGCGCCACAGAGGCCCGGTGAGGTGGTTCTGTCAATACCACCCTGCCCACCGGGATGCAATCCACCGTGGGCCTCCCCAGAACTCCCTGTCAAAAGTCACAGTAATGCACTCAGTCATTTACATGACAGGGGGAGAAGCGTGGTCTTCACGATTTTCAGCTGCGGGGAGGCTTCACAATGAGGCAAAGTGCACCAACCTCTCAGTGAGTCGTTTGTCAGAGAGAATTACCAGAGGAAAATTGATGTATTTAAGGTCACTGTGTGTGTCAACGTGTAACCACAGACTTGGGACTAGATGCCAGTGCAATTTTGGGGGGATGACAGCCTGTCCGTGATCAAAGTGCTTTCTCAGAAACCTTCCCTCCCAGGAGACATTTCTTAGAGCGATGCTTGTAACTAGTGCACTACAAATGAGCCTCCAACAGACGACTAAAGCTAAAGTACGAAGGCAAGCAAGAAATACAAATTCCCCTCAGTGATACCTTAGACAGGCAGGCTCAAATGTTTTCATGTGGAAGTAACTGAAGCGTTTTCCCATTCCCGTTGCGATCTGCTGGGATGGCTGATGTCATTCATTGCACAGGGCTCGGGACCAGGAGAGTACGCAAGCAGAGACAGATGGGCCAGCGATGTGGGCTTTCAACCCAGAAACCCAGATGCTCCCGCACATCTTAACTCAGTCTGTTTGAAACTCCAGCGAAGCTAATGGATACACTTCAACTGTGTCGCACACAAACTCAACACCTTTCAACATTAAGGAGAAGATCGTGCCACACACATGTCCCCAGAAGCCTGCACATTATTATCAACACCAGTGCTGCACGCACGCTCATGTGAGATGTTGTCTCTTGTGCTGTGTTGTCTACTATTGCTTTTAAATTATGTCTTTCTATTCTCTTGGTACACTATTGAAATAAGATGAACCACCAGTACATCATATAATGTCAGCATTAAGGGAACCTGACAATAAAATACTGGCAACCTTCAATGATTTAAATCTGACCATCTGGATGAGGACATCCAGGACATCTGCTTTGAGGACAATGGGACAACAACAGCAGCAGCAACAACAACAACAACAACAACAACAACAACAACAACAGTGACAGAAACACAAGGTCGCCTTACCTGCTATGCACAGCCCAAGAATGCTCAAGAGAACCAGGATGTACAATGAAACAATGGCATATTTGATGGCAGACAGGGAGTTGAGGTGGCCACAGCAGCTATCTCCCTTTCTTCTCTTAGAAGAGCAGGCTAGAGAGAGAGACACACACACACAAAGAAAAATAATTCACCTCAGAGCAATCCTCTAGATTCAGAAATGTTATACAAGACCCTGCCTAAGGAAATAATAACTAAGGATGGGTACAATAACACATCCTAAGGTGCACATGATCACTTGACAGCACTGCTTGCTGTTATTTCATTTAATTCGGAGGACAGTCAGGCTGTTTGGAGAGCTTGTCTGAGTCATGTTCCCATGGGCTCCTTGGAGTGTTTTTGTCAGCATGCATTATTTGTTTCATTGCTTTCAGGTGCAGACTATTTGATTGCTAAAACACAGTGGTAAACAAGCATAACTTCAAAACACACAAACATAAACAAGTGACAATTGTATACGAATACAATCACAAGATGGCTTTAAAGATTCACATACGGACATGTTTAACTCTGTCTGTGTACAGATACTTTGTTAAGCATTTTAAACAACAACGGGTCTCAGAACAACAAACACTGAACTGTGAGAGGGAAAAAAGTTCCCCTAGAATTAATATGGTACATAGATTTTCATCTTTGGCAGATGCAATAATATCATTCACCCTAGTTTGTTTTTGTTTTCATTCAGCTCAACCCTTTGGTGTCCTGTGCACTCCTCTGGCTGGGAATCAGACCCCTATTGTATTTCTACCCAGAATGCCACGCACTGCCATGTTTCAGAATCCATAGTTTTGTTATTGTAGCCTCTCCGAGAAACCAAACCAGGACCCTGAAAAAAGGGAGTGTTCAGTATGGGATTTATTAAGAGAGGCCCTGACAGGACTAGTCCCTCTGCCGGCCCTCCATCCATCAGATCCCTCGCCACACAGCCTCCACCTAATAACTGTAATAAGCCATTGGAGCGCTTAGAGTGGCTCTCAGTGGGTCAAGGATGATCTCTGAGACTTTTTTCCTCTGCTGACAGTTATGCTTCAGGATTTTGTGGGAAGGGTGGGCCTGTGTTGGAGAGATGTGGACTTGAAGAGGAGAAGTGAAGTGGGAGTATTGGGTTTCATTGAGGTAGTTTATTGCGTAAACGTCAGCCTCAGCAGAAAGTAAGGCCAGCAAACAACAAACACACAGGGAACGCATCGCTGCACCAAACTCTGACGCCAGATGAAAGCAGACTATGGCTCTGGATGAGACAAGCCACACACATCTGATCCACATTGGGAGAAATGATCCACGACCTCTTGAAATGGTTCGACACTGTTTCTCCTTTCAAAACTACTGGAGGTAGGTCTACGATAAATGGACATACCAATACTTGTACTTTCATTGTTCGTAACAAATCTCTGAAGAAGAATCTAGAAGCACATTGCAAACTTCATCCTCTCCTGCAGGCATTTTGATTTGCTTATCTGAGGACAGATTGGCTTGGCATCGCAGAAGGCATCCCTTTGCATCCCCTATTGTACAGCAGGCCACGGAGGACTAATGCATTATTCTTTCATTCATCCCATAAAAGGAAGGAGAGGGAGAGAGAGAGAGGGAGAGAGAGAGAGAGAGAAAGAGAAAGCAGCTCTATAAAGCACAAGCAGTCAACCTATTTTCCATAAACATACTTCTGCCTTCTCGGCAACATGGTTTCAATTGTCCTAAGACGGGTGATGTCATGCAGGCAGAGACAGACAGCGGCGAGTGTTCTTGGTGCTGCACACATGCTGGGCCTGGGACTCTAAATGCAGAATAATATCCATGGAGAAGGGGGGCGAAAAAAACACACACTCTGCCCCCAGTGATGAGATACACCTTTTTCTGTAGCTTAAGAAAACACAGCTGCTTTGGTCACACATGCGTTAAGTCTTCTCTGTTTGGAGAGTGGTTAAGCAATTTAAAGGGCTCTGGCACCTTACGGCTTCGCCTCTCTGGCTCTGGACATAATGCACTGGGACTTTTGTTGGACATGGCACATTGCTCACAATTTGTGGAACAATTAACGGTATGCCTTCATGCTATGGAATTCTGGCCAAGTATATTTATGGGCCAAAAGCATGGCAGACAAACCATATACGAATGCAGACTGCGCTTGTGCGCACACAGCCGGCTAGGCCTGAAAGAAATTGCGCTGTAAAGCAACGACGGATGGCAGCGCTTTGTCAAAAGCCATAGACTTCAGGCTTGAGTATCGCTGCGCGATATGTATACAATGGCAACCTTATGCATAAAACATTGGGTGCTAATCGTTTGCAGTTGTGTGTGAACTTGAAGCAAGACGGTCTACATTACTTGTGAGAGGATGTAAACAACCACATAAAATGTACAATGAGGTCTGGACATGGGAATGATTAACGCTCAAATGGACGTCATGTCTTTCGCTATATGTTTCAAGCGTCCAGGCGGAGTAGGTATCCTCTATGATTATTTACATGCTCTTGATATTTATATAGTTCCACAAACATTACATAAAGTCTGACACAGTGTCAGTTGTGTAACTCTAAATGTCTTATAAAACCCAAAGATAAGTAGCTCAGCTATGTTTAACGTAGTTCATTTATTTGACCCCCCTCTCTACATGTCTTTGATGATGCTTGGCTCTGAAAACAGAAACTCTATCTGCTGTTCCGCACTCTACATCTCTCATCCAATCAGTCAAGTATGTTCAGTCTCGGCTAGCCCGATGCCCAAAATGGAAGCTGGAACAAAAAGCAAACATTTTCAGCGAGGCTACACCTGTCCAAGCTCTCAACACTCTTCTTCGAGGAAACAGGGCACGACCTCTCAGCCTCCAACCGAGAAGCTTTTGCCAAAGCGTCATATTCCCCCATATTTATCTTTTCAATTAAAGCCTGACCCACTGTGAAAGTGTGACTAACTTGCTGAAACCAGCGGTGTTGCCCTTGTTCCCATGACTACACTACCCTGTCGAGCACACACTGTGCTGTGTGATACTCGAGAGGCAAACCGAAGCCAATGTAGCGCAATTACTGGGAAAGCAACGGAAGGCCTCAGACAGAGGGAGACTACTACAGTAAAGTTGTATAGCACACAGGCCAACCACAGATCCCTGGAACAGAAGAGCTGATGAAGTCACTCTGAGAAAGATCTAAACATGGCCTTACACTCTTCGCATAGGTTGAGTTTGGAGAGGTTGTGTCCATCGTAGGCCTCCTCGTAGAAGGAGCCGTTGTCCCGGTCCTGATAGGTACTCAAGTACATGGCCTTATTCTCCATACTGCAACAGAAGAAGAGGACAGATGATTACATAAGGGCATACATCAAAACAGAGAACAGACAGTGTCAACCACGGCATGTGTTTGTGGTTCTTTTATAGAACAACGGACATTTAAAAGATATATGGACACTTAAGAGATATACGGACACTTAAGAGATATATGGCCCAGCAGACGTCCAACAGCACCTCTGGCACCCCCAGGATGCACAGCATGATGCCAGCACTGATTCCAGAACAGTCCAAACGCAACGTAAGAGCACCAAGAATGCATTCTGTAGCCATGTTCACCACCCGCCCCGTCCAATCCATTTATAGAGATGATAATCAGCCACAGAGGGCCTGGCACACATTGGCAGCTCTTTACCATTAAGGAGACTTCCAATCCTTAATGCCTATTAAACATGGTAGCTGATTTTTTTTCCACTGCCTGTTGTCCTGAACAACTTGGACAAAGTAATTAAACATTAATCACTGCCAGTGACTTAAAGGGTTGAAGGGGGGGAAAAAGAGGATGAAGAAAGAGCTGAAGAAAAAGAGCTGATGAATGTGATCCAGAATGAGAAAGAAAAGAGCTTAATGTGCCAATAAAAGCTTTGGCCAGGCTTTCCTGACACAGAGAGTCTCATAATGTTCAACAGGGTCCTGAATCTGTTTAGCCATGTTTATAAAATGATAATCTCCACAACTGTTGGGTTTGAACATTAAAAGTCTTTTCAAATGTCATTATGGCCCAAATTCGGCATTTTTTCTTCTCCACAACATATGGCCGCCTGACAAGAAGTTCCCCAAGCACACTAAGAGGGCGTGGCAAAGCATTTGGACAACTTCTGGACAACAAGGCTTGTGTTGGTGAAATCTTATCCCAATATAACACACCTACACTTATAACAAACACGAGACAACTTATAAGCCAATTCTATATCTAGTCTCATGCTAAATTATATTATTTAGTGGCAAACTCAAATGTTGTTTAAGCAGGGCTTAATACTTTATACACGAGTGTGAATGTCAAGCTCCAGATCCACTGGTGCTGCCATCTAGTGCTGCCAGAAGTCTGCAGGGCAACACACAGGCAAAGAGCCTCCACTTCAAACATGCCCGGTTCAACAGCTGTTGGGTGAGGAAAAGAGAGAGAGAGAGAGAGAGAGAGAGAGAGAGAGAGAGAGAGAGACAGAGAGAGAAACTACACATTCCTGATCTATGGTCCTTCCCACAGTCTTGGTGGATTAGTTGACATCAGCCCATGCATGAGAGAGAGAGAGAGAGTGAGACCAGAGGATAGATATGGTCTTTGGCTGCGACCACAAGACCTGCTGTGATAACAACACAGCATCATGCCTGCCACACAGCTTTGCCCCGAGCCACAGCGGAACCTCCACCACATGAGAGGGATTATTTTGCCCTTAAACAAGTGCAACCAATGAGAGGGGCTATTCTGGGGTATCAAAGAATTTAGACGAATAAAGGTTTGAGTGAAACCAGTGGCTTTTGAAATGATGACATACTGCGACCCTCGCGTTGTTACTGGGCGCACATGGCTGGAAAACGCCTGTGAACGCCACAGTCTGACTTCAGAGGAGTGGGGCCATTAATAGCGCTTGTTCTGAACAAAAGGGATGTGAAGTACAGGAACGGACGAGGGGCTGTTTAGTGAAGTCATTAAAAAGCGTTCAGTCTGGACTTTTTCATTACGCTTAAAGGGGCAGGGTGGGTGTGCGGGAGGGGGAGGGGGAGGGGGAGGGGGGGGGTCTGTTGACATTTCAGCTCCAGCCTGACGCACACTCTTGTGCTGCTAGGAGACATGGGTTTGACCACCAATCAATGTCAGCTGAGATGTTGACAAAGTTCACCCTTTCACAGCCTTATCACACTCCAAATCCAAATCTGTCCTTTTGACTCCCGTTGAAGAAGCACACTCTTGCATTTCCTTATCATACTCCTGTTTTTCACTGTTATGCCAAAATCACCTCGCCTCAACAGCAAAAGCTATCTACCCATCCTGCTGTTCCAGTGCTAGATAGAATCTCTGACAACAGCTGACCGCTACCAGATAAGGACTCTCAAAATGAGCCTTATCTGAGTTGGGTCTTGTGACCTGGGCTATTGTTGCCCAAGCGAAACCTCAAAACCTGAATGGATGACTTGTGGCCAGCCTTAATGAGGATAAACCGCAGTGGAGAAAAACAACATCCCTTGTAACCAGAACTTCAAAGCCCAACACTGGCATCTCATCAATCACTCTGAGCACGACCAACAGCTGTGTGCTGTTGGGGGCTCATAAGTGACGTCAGATCTGTGATCAGTGGCATTCGTTCACTTACATTGGGTGTTATTAACATCCACTGGGCGCTATTAACATTTGAGAGGATGGACCTCGTCCAGGTGAACATCTGTTTGGAACCCAAGGGAGTTTAGGTATGATATGTAGCTCAAAACATCGCATGTGCCACTTTTGAGAGACAGAGAGAGAAAGAGAGATGTACTGTCATCCATAACATTCCATGCACAACCACACTACATTTAGACAGTTCTTGAAGAGAATTCTTGGTGTGTGTGTGTGTGTGTGTGTGTGTGTGTGTGTGTGTGTGTGTGTGTTTGTGTGTGTGTGTGTGTGAGAGAGAGAGAGAGAGTGTGTTGGGACCTTATTCTCAGCAGGTAACTGGTCAGTCATGCATGTTCTATTATTGCTGACAGTAGCACCACAGTGCAAAACACACCAAGGTGTTAATCAACCTGTTGCTTTGCACCTTCTGCCATAACTAATGATGCTCTGGAGAAGATCTCTAAGGGCACATTTTTTTTGCACCAGCAAATCATACCAGGCAAAAATACATAGACAGCAAAATGAGTAAATGTCCAAGTATGTAAAAAAAAAAGCTGACTTACCTGTAGGTAGTTCAGTGTGAGTTTAAGAAATTTGCACGAGAACAGCCTAGATGTTCATTTACATGCATAGATTCTATTCCTGTTTGTCACGTCTATTTTCCGAGTGCAGTCATTAGAACATGTTTTCTCTGTCAACGGTGTGGCTCAATGACAGAACGGACTCGGAGACGATGCTGAAGTCAACAGATGAGAAGCCGGACGGTGGACAGAGCAATGCACTCTTGAGCGCGACTTCATAAGTTATTTCCGTACTTGCAAAGTGCAGTGAAAGCATGAACGCTGCAAGTGACGTTTATACACGCCGAGGCTGTCCCTAATTACTTATGTCCTTACCTCATTCTACAGTCTCCAGTTTCCCGGGGCAGTGTCCACTTTTGAAAAACTTTTGACATCCCATTGCACCAACACGCCCTCTTGTGGCTTTTTTACTCTATGGCTGACGACAACTATGCCTAAAGAAATACAGGTTCCTATTCACTATGTTGGATCACAGAGGATTTAAACCATCCTGATCTTAAAAATAAAACGTTTACAGAACACATTTAATGGCGGTCAAAGTACATATTTTCATTCTACCGTAACGCAAAAGTGCGTATCAAAATTCCCAGCATAATTCCATTTCCATGCAACAACACTTTCAGTGAATTATCTAAATCATAGAACCTATCGTTTGTTTACAAACGTCTGACCAACAACCATAAACCTATCGGTGAGCTTTATTCAACAGCACAGCACAGGCCAGTACAGCTCAATACAATTACACTAGAAATATCTGAAAAGGTGGTATGTTGTCGATCCCATTATTGTTGCTTTAAAGTAGCCAAACCATTCCACAAACTTATCACAAACTTAGTGATTAGTTAGTTCAGTTCAGTTCACTTAGATTAGTTCATCTGTTTTTCATGGGCTAATTGGCAAAACCCTATCACTATAAAACATGCAATGACGAAAGACTATACTTAGCCTAAACACTACCTATGACACTCTATAGGATAAGCTATTCGCAAATGACAGGTGAGTCTCTTAGGTGACTATCATTGTACAGTGTTGGCGTACAGCCAAAATGCTGTGCTCCTCCCAGGTGTGCGCAGATGAGTAGCGGAACTCGGGTGTGGCCTCAAAGAAGAGGACGGGACAGGTAAACATTGGGCTTTTTCTTCGTTAAAGACCGTACTTTTATATTTTCTTTCAAGTTGCTTTTACTGAATGGGTACAAATGATGTGGTTTAAGTGGGCCACGTCGCTTAACGACGATGTAAGCAATCGAAAACTGGAATTTGGCAGACTCGACATGTGTTGGCTAATTTGTTATGAAATGTACTTTGATAAACAAAGCGTTGTTTTGGCTGTTTACATAGCAGCTATGAGTGGTTTGTCGCATCAGTTGCGCACTCGTTCAACAAGAATTTGATTGTTGCTGGTGATTGCATGGCATTCCTCGGCTGTTTTCATATCCTCTTTCATTTTATGGCATTGCTGGTGATCCATCCAAGAGATGCCATGAAAGCAACGGTAACTCCTAAAATGCAGTTAAGCAGTTAAATGCGTTCAGGAGGGTTGTAGATATGAACTGTAATGAAATTAATATTTACAGTAAGGTCCCATTTGTTTCTTTCTGATTGGAATAATTTCGGGATCAACATTTGTCCAAAACTTTACATTGTGTAATTACCAAATGGATCGCTAGGTGGTACGTTTGTATCAGTAGACCTGTGGCATTGCTGTCAATAGTCGAGCAGTTTATACTTTGGTCCATTATATAGCCTACTACCTTTTTAATATGAATACGAACATCTGCTGTGTTCGACGTGAAGTATGCGTTCGTGTGATTGCATTCTAACGTAATGCAAAGGGGCTATGCATTCCCGTTACACTTTATGCTTTTATGGTTTACCTACAACGGGGCTCCTGTTGTTTACCACACTCCATCTATTTCGTTATAGGGTTTACTGAACATGATTATTTTACTCTGCCTCGAATATTTTATTATACTTAAAGAAATCCTCATTTGCTAAAATGTACACGCTTTGTTTGCTTAAGCAAAGGTCCTTTAAGGCTGCCATGAGAAATAAAGGCATTTTGTTGACCCAAATAACATTCAACACCAATCTGAACAGGTTCAAAGCAGTGATTTGATAAATATTATCGCCGTTGTGTCATGAATTTCAATGCTGGACTCTCAAGAAACATTTCCATCTCACATACTCTATTGAGGTCAAGCAGTGGCATTGTTTTTGACCTAGAACGTTCTCCCTTTGGACAGTGGTCAAACCAACGAGCTCAGTATGCCTTCTTTTTAAACCTCACATAAACAGAGATCTTCTTGGACTGGTATACTGACTAATCAAATTCCCCTTCAATTCCCAAAGAAATACCGTTGTTGTCACTGATAATGCATAATAATAATTGCAGCATTACTGATTCCGATTGTATCTCACAATCGATAATGTATGTCTAGTTTGCACTAAGGTCACATTTCAAGAGGTCCTCATGGGGTCCTCCAAACGAGTGTCTAAATGGACAGTGGACGAAGTGTGTGACTGGGTGAGGAAGCAGTATCTCTGTGACTATGAGCAAACCGCCCTGCAGCAGGCAGTACTCACCCATGCCATCTCAGGTAGGATTCACCTCTGATCATTCTCAATAGTGTGCCATATCAGAAGATAAAAAGATCCTTCCTTTGACTCCCACATTTGATCTCTGACGGGCTTAAGATATGCTTAAGTTTTAAATCTCATCGATTAATAACAGAGACAGGAGACATCATATGTTTGTTGTACGTGGAATTCTCGTAATATTATTTTGTGATTTTATATTTTGTGAGAAAATGTTTGAGTTTGTTAGTACTGCTGAATGTCCTTCTGCCGGAGTGAGACAGGGTCACTGAGGTCCCTCAGGAGGAGGACACATAAGGAGGACTTTATGTTCTGGGTCTCACCTCCTTCGGTTCACTTGGCAGGTCGCGCTCTTCTGAGAATGAGCGAGCACCAGCTGGACAGGCTGGGTATAGAGCCTGAGCTGCAGCAGGAGATTCTGCAGGACGTGTTGCTCCTCAGGGTCCAGGAGGAACTGGAGAACCTGAATGACATCTTCACTGGTAAGGGACTGTAGGAGCCATTTGGGTTCATGTTTTAATCTTGTGTGGGACACTAGATGGCGCTCCATTTTAATTAGGCTTACACAATATAGGGGTGAAAGTTCATGCAGGTATCAGGTGTTGCTTGACGGAGGGAGAGCACACACACCTTTTTGACCGCTTCATTTGTATTTGCAAAGGTCTGTTCCATGTATATAAGATGCAAGTTTGGATGTATGGACATGCTTATGGACTGGATCTTACTGTGAGAAATAAAATTTGCATAACCAAGAACGAGAACGCAAAATTGGAACTTATTTGACATCTAACAAGCGCGTCAATTAAGTGCTCGGTCAGCAATCCCTCTGGGCTTAAAGTATAGACTTAGCCCATATACAAGTCAAAAAGGTTACTGCTCCACGTTACCGACGCAGTAGATTAGGCTACAGCCGCGTTCGAACCAAGCCAAGACCGTTGCATGCAATCGTGGATTGTAGAGAAAAGGACATCACGTTTGTTCATCCAGTCAACAACAACACATCTGTGGACAGCGCGAGGACGGCGTTCGTATTGGAGTCAACGTTGCTTCACGTCTCTGCGAATCTAAAGGCTACCATCACAGAAATCAACACTTCGTTTCGAAAGCCAACTGGAAATTCATCAGACGCATGGCGCCCAACGCGAGGTATGTGTACCGCTACTAAATTAATGGCCATTCGAGTTTTGTGTACACACACTGTGGGGCTAAAAATCCAACGCATTGGTGACAGTCGGGTTGGGGAGGATCACTAAACTTCACGTTACTTTGTTGCGAACTTGTTGCTAACAATTGAACTGAGATGTACGAAATGGCGGACACGCCCACTGGGCCACCGGCTGATTCGAACAATGTTGCAAATGGCGCTGATGCGCAAGTGGACAAAGAAAAACGTGTTGTAACATTAACTGCTAAAGCGTTTGTTGAAAAAATTGAACGATTGCAAAAGGATAGGAGGGCTAAGCTTAACAAAGCGAGCAGCTTAAAAAGAAAGATAAAAGAGCTTATACAAAAGGGAAAGAAATCACAGGTCCAGTGTGCCTTTAATGAGCTGCTTAAAGTATGTGATGAAGCAAAGAGTGTTCAAGATTCTGTGATTAGTATGTTACCTGAGGTTGAACAAGAGAAACATGATGTGTGGTTTAAAGCCCAAATGTTGAACATAACTGAATGTATCACACAGGTGCAATTATGGGTATCAAGTGTTGAACAAAATGTCCTCAATAGTGGCGAACAAAATGTATCTGATTATGATGATGATGATGATGATGATGGCATCAACCCTGATGACAGTATCTCAAATGTAGGCAGCCAACACTCAAGCAGGAAGAGTGCGTGTAGTAGTGGATCAAGCACTACTTCCTCTGCAAGAGTTATAATAGAAGCAGACAAGGCAGCGCTGCTTGTCCGTATGGCGGCGTTAAAGGAAAGGCATGCTTTGGAGGAGCAAGAACAGCAAATAAGGAGGAAAAAGGAACAACATGAACTGGAAACCATGCTTGCTGAGTCTGCAGCTAAACTTGCGGTGCTACAGGCCTCTGATAGTCGGTCAAAGGTATCCAATGCAATGAATTCTTACCTGGAGAGGGAAACTAGAAACATGGAACCTGTAAACAGATTGGACCCATTGGCAAAGGAATTCAATCTTATACCCCCAAGCAGACCCCAGCGGACCCAGCAGTTGTCGTTGCCAGCAGCCAACAACCCATTAACAGCCATAAGGGTGCCTCAGAGTGCTAGCCAACACCTTGCAACTAGACCAAAGGAGGGGACTAAGTCAAACAGCCATCATGCCCTGGAAAGGGAAACATTGACGCCGACTCTGGAACGTTCCCATCCCAACACTCAACCAACAGATCAAAGTCACTCTGGAGACCTTCTCATAGTAATGCAAAGGCAAAATGAAATAACATCCGCACTTGTCCAACAACAACGCCTATCATCATTGCCAGCAAGAGATATCCCCTTGTTCGATGGAGATCCTCTGCAATATATTTCCTTCTTGAAAGCATTTGAACAAGGAGTGGAAGAGAAGGCCAGCAAGGGTGACTGCCTCTACTACCTTGAACAGTTCACTAGGGGACAGCCAAGGGAGCTGATCCGTAGCTGTCTTCACATGACACCTGAGTATGGCTATGCTAAAGCAAAGCAGCTGCTATGTGAACATTTCGGCAGTAAGTACAAGATTGCTGTGGCATATATAGAAAGGGCTTTGTCCTGGCCCATAATAAAGACAGAAGATGTAAGCGCATTGCAGGCTTACTCTCTTTTTCTACGCAACTGTTGTAACGTAATGGAGGAACTACAGTACATGCAAGAGTTGGATATGCCAAATAATATGAGGGCAATCATGTCTAAACTGCCATACAAGCTCAGAGAGAGATGGAGAACCATTGCATTTGACATACTGGAAAAAACCGAACACAGAGCCCTGTTCAAAGACCTTGTGAAATTCCTAGAAAGACATGTCAGAATAATATCAGACCCTCTGTATGGTGACATAAGTGACTTAGCATCGGGAATGAATGAATCTAAGGTTTCTAATAGGCCAAAGTCCCATCAAGGAAATAGGATCAAGGGAAACAGCTTTGCCACAACCATTACACCTATGGAATCGATGGAGAATAATGGAGAGCGGAGAAATGCATCGCAAAGACATGACTCTGCAGTGGCGCTAGGCTGTGCGTGTTGCACTCAAGGTCACTCATTGCAGCAGTGTCAACAGTTCAAACAGATGAAACACAGAGACAAGCTGAGCTTCCTTAAAGAGAAAGATCTTTGCTTTGGCTGCCTGTGTGCCGGGCACAGGAGTCGGAACTGTGAGAGGCGGTTGACCTGTAGGTCTTGTGGAAAAAGGCATCCTACTGTACTTCACATTGACTGGAGAGAGACAGCCAATGCACCTACAGAACCCGCCAAGGAGTCAGGTGTCCAAGTACTGACAGCATCCCCGAAAACTTGTGGTCAAACAGGGGCCGGAACGGGATCGCTGCCTGCTTCCCATCCTGCCAGTCCAAGTCAAGTCCATTAAGGGAGACCAAGTAATTCAAACGTATGCCTTCTTAGATCCTGGAAGCTCCGCAACATTTTGCTCAGAGCAGCTAATGCGAAGGCTCAACCTTGCTGGAAGACAAACTCATCTTCTCCTACAAACCATGGGACAGGAAAGAGTGGTGCCAGCATACTCGGTCTCAGGCCTGGAGGTGTCCGGAATCAATGACAACCTTTTTTATAAACTCCCAGAAACATTCACACAGAAGAAAATGCTGGTAAACTCAGTTAACCTATTGAACGAAGGAGATTTGGCAAAGTGGCCCTACCTGGCAAACATTAAAATCCCCAGCATAATGGCGAATGTTGATCTGTTGATCGGAAGCAACGCACCCAAAATGTTGGAGCCCAAGGAGGTTGTCAACAGTAAAGGCGATGGCCCATATGCTTTGAGAACAGCCCTAGGCTGGGTTATTAATGGTCCTTTACATGGGAACAACAGCAGTTCCGGAGCAGAGTGTCGGAGTACATCAGCCATGGTTAATAGGATCTCTGTGTGCAAGTTAGAAGAAATGTTAGACAATCAGTACAATCATGACTTCAATGAGAGGGCTACAGAAGAGAAAGGGTTATCAAGGGAAGACATCAAATTCATGGAAATTGTGGAAAGGTCTGCAACCCTTGAGCATAATCATTACTGCCTGAAATTGCCTTTTAGGAAGGAAAAATTGTCTCTGCCTAACAACTTCCCTGTGGCGAAACAAAGGGTTCTCTGCTTGAAAAGGAAGTTCCAGAAAAATGAGCTCTTTTTCAAGGAGTACAGTTCATACATCAATGAGATGATTGATAAAGGATACGCAGAGGAAGTACCTACCCAGCAGCTGAGTAGCGGCCACAGCAACGTGTGGTATATCCCCCACCACGGAGTATATCATCCAAGGAAGAAAACTCTACGAGTGGTGTTTGACTGTGCTGCAACATTTAAGGGAACATCTCTGAACCGAGAGCTCTTGCAAGGTCCCAACCTCAACAGTACGCTGCTGGGAGTTCTCCTGAGATTTAGGCAGGAACCAGTGGCAATCATGGGAGATGTGCAAGCGATGTTTCATCAAGTTCAAGTCCCAGAAAAGGATAGAGACTTCCTGCGGTTTCTGTGGTGGCCGGAGGGAGATCTGACCAAACATGTGGCTGAGTTCCGTATGACTGTCCATTTGTTCGGTGCTGTATCCTCCCCGAGTTGTGCCATATATGCTCTGAGGAAAACAGCCGACGATAATCAGGCCGACTTTCCAGCAGAGGTGATCCAAACAGTCAAAGAAAACTTTTATGTGGATGATTGCCTGAAGAGTATAGCGTCTGAGGAGGAGGCCATCCTTATGGTCAAGCATCTGACTGCCCTCTGTCACAGAGGAGGGTTTGCCCTGACAAAATGGAGCAGCAACAACCGCACTGTATTGCAAATCCTGTCTGAGGAGCATAGAGCAAAAGATCTCAAGGAGCTAGACTTAGACATGGATAAACTTCCTGTCGAGAGAGCCCTAGGCTTGCAATGGTGCGCTGAAACGGATTCATTTAACTTCAAGATGGAAATCCATCAAGCATCTCCCACCAGACGTGGAATGTTGTCAGTGTCTAGTTCAGTGTATGATCCACTTGGATTTCTTGCACCTGTCCTCCTGCCTGCTAAGATCATGTTGCAGGAGCTTTGCAGAAGAAACTTTGGATGGGATGAGACTGTCCCATCTGACATCCTTCATCACTGGGTAAGGTGGATGGAGGAGCTGGATATGCTATTTGAGTGGAAAGTGGAAAGATGCATTAAACCTAAAGGCTTTGGAAACATCACACATGCTCAACTCCATCACTTCTCTGATGCTAGCGAGTCAGGATACGGGACAGTTACTTACCTCAGGATGCAAAACAACAGACATGATTTCCATGTGGGATTCCTGACGGGCAAAGCCAGAGTCACCCCTTTAAAGGCAATTACCATCCCCCGCCTTGAGCTCACGGCTGCCGTGCTTGCCGTTCGCATTGATCTGATGCTGAGGACAGAGCTGCGGATTCCATTGCAAGAATCAGTCTTTTGGACGGATAGCACGTCCGTGCTCAAGTATATAAAGAATGAAGACAAGCGCTTCCATACCTTTGTGGCAAACAGGGTTTCAACTATAAGAGAAACATCTAAAACTTCGCAGTGGAGATATATCAGTACCAGGGAAAACCCAGCAGATGATGCATCCAGAGGAGTGAGGGTTGGAGACTTCATCAATAACAACAGGTGGATTGGCGGCCCAGGGTTTCTGTGTAAGCCAGAAGAGGACTGGCCAGCCAATACAGTGGATACTGTGATCGAAGCCAATGACTTGGAGGTCAAGAAGGAAGCTGTTGTAAATGCAATTAATGTGAGGGACTTCCTTACTGGTACCAACCGTCTCGTCGCCTACTTCTCAGACTGGAGGAGATTGAAGGTAGCAGCAGCCTGGTTCCTTAAGTTGAAAGGGATACTTCAGCGCAAGATTCACAGAAGGAAGGGGCCCGAGGCCATTGATGCACACAAACAGCGTGTGATTGTGTCAGGAGGAAAAGCTCTGTCGGCAGATGATCTGCTGGAGGCTGAACTTGCTTTAATTCAGTACTGTCAACAGCAAAGATTCAGTGAAGAGATTACTATGTTGTCAACTGAGAACGGTGCTGTAAGCAGACAGAGTGTTCTATACAAATTGGATCCACGTTTGGATGGCGGCCTCCTGAGAGTCGGAGGGCGGCTGACTAAAGGTGCCTTGCCAGAGGAAACTAAACACCCACTGATAATATCCAAAGACCAACATGTAGCTACTCTCATTCTGAAGCACATCCATCAACAGCTTGGCCATAGTGGTCGTAATCATGTGCTATCCACACTGAGGAGACGGTACTGGATCACAGGTGCAAATTCAGCGGTGAGGAAAATCATCACTGAATGTGCTTTCTGTAGAAGACACAATGGTAAAATGATGGAGCAAAAAATGGCAGATTTGCCAAAGGAAAGGATTCTTCCTGATCACCCACCGTTTACCAATGTGGGAGTCGACTACTTTGGACCGATAGAGGTGAAAAGAGGACGAGGTAAAGTCAAGCGCTATGGCGTGATTTTCACCTGTTTGACCAGTAGAGCGGTCCACCTAGAAGTAGCCAACTCCTTGGATACAGATGCATGCATTAATGTTTTCAGACGATTCACCTGTAGAAGGGGTCAAGTGGTTCATATTCAATCTGATAACGGGACCAACTTTACAGCGACTGAAAGAGAATTAAGGGAGGCACTCTCATGTCTGAACCAAGCACAGATCGAAGGAATGTTGCAACAAAGGGGAATCAAGTGGAGCTTCAATCCTCCAGCAGGGTCACATTTTGGCGGCGTCTGGGAGCGTGTGATTCGCATGGTAAGGAGAATCCTGAATGCAGTGCTTCGACAGCAGAGGCTAGACGATGATGGACTTCATACAGTCATGTGCGAGGCAGAGGCTATTCTAAATGACCGACCCATCACCAAACTGTCCGATGATCCAAATGATCTCGAACCCCTGACTCCTAACCATATCCTGCTTATGAAAGGAAAACCATCTTTACCACCCGGACTGTTTGAACAACATGACCTGTACGTCAGACGGAGGTGGAGACAAGTCCAATATATCTCTGACCTCTTTTGGAAAAGATGGATACGTGAATACCTACCTTTACTGCAGGAACGGCAGAAATGGAATCAAAAGAGGGGCAATCTTAAACCTGGAGATATTGTAATCATCATGGACCCTACTGCCCCACGTGGTTCTTGGCCACTTGGAAGAGTCTTGGAGGCTTTTCATGATAAAAGGGGGTTTGCCCGATCAGTACGTCTGCAGACAAAAATGAGCATCATCGAAAGGCCTGTGACAAAACTTTGTTTGCTGCATGAGTCATAGGTTAGCCTTAACTTGCGTCTTCATTTTACCTTGCTAATGTTTCAAACTTGCTGAGTATCTATAGGTGTGATTTCACTCTGCCCTCTTTTCTTTATGGCTCCCATTGGTACGTGTTGGAATTGTTATGTCCTGGCCATCACAATTAGGGGCCGGTGTGTAGGAGCCATTTGGGTTCATGTTTTAATCTTGTGTGGGACACTAGATGGCGCTCCATTTTAATTAGGCTTACACAATATAGGGGTGAAAGTTCATGCAGGTATCAGGTGTTGCTTGACGGAGGGAGAGCACACACACCTTTTTGACCGCTTCATTTGTATTTGCAAAGGTCTGTTCCATGTATATAAGATGCAAGTTTGGATGTATGGACATGCTTATGGACTGGATCTTACTGTGAGAAATAAAATTTGCATAACCAAGAACGAGAACGCAAAATTGGAACTTATTTGACATCTAACAAGCGCGTCAATTAAGTGCTCGGTCAGCAATCCCTCTGGGCTTAAAGTATAGACTTAGACCATATAGGGACATTAGCAGGACATTCTACCCTTGTTCATAAAATGTAGTATCCACATCCAGTCACTGCAACTTGAGAAATTGAGATCTTGAATCACTGTACTGATTCAAGCATAGACCAAAAAATATGTTTGTATTAGCTTATATCATAATATAAAATAATGATAATGAAAACAGAGTTTACAGGTATTAGGCTGATTCATGTAAAACACCCGTTTGCTGATGTTTCAGTCATTCTTTTGACTTGACATCATTGATAAAGTGGATCCAGTTGCAGCATTAGTAGCATTAAAGCATCTTCAAGCATAGCCCTTACCCTCAATGATTTTCAAATGCAGTACTATTTTACCTTAACCTAAATAACTAAGCTTGCTGGTGCAGCACCAAATCTACCAGGCTTTTTCTCTTCTCCAGACTAATGTTTTTCTGTAAATACTGAGGGCACAATATGTGGACTGGAATTGTCAGGCAAGATGCATGTGAGCCTGGCATCATTTTGATAATAAGTGGACACTGTCATAAGAACAAAATACATTTTCTTGCATTAACATTATTCATATTGAAAACTAGAGGTGGGGACAGGCATCGATTAACATTTGTCCACTGTGTCATTGGCCATATTGTTGGTGACAGTTGTGTGTCCCTTTAGCTGCCCGTGCAGCGTCTAAGTGATGTGGTGTTCAACTGTGAAATGAAAAATGGAGCCACAGCATGTTATTGGTTGAGTGAGTCGTAACTGAATCCCATCAGCCGGGCTGCCAAACAAGCACCTCGACTCTTCACCTGACTCGACCCGCACAGGCATGCCTATCCTCCAAAACAAATTGCTCTGCCAACCAAACAGTAAACACTCTGATATTCCATTTTCATTGTGATAGGGGGTGGACCAAATCACACAAAAGAAAAGAAAATAACAGAACCCATGTAAAGCAGGCCTGGTCTCAGACTCTGATTGTCCTCGCCGACTTAACACAGAAACCCTTTAGTAGAGAGACGAGGAAGCGTGTGGTGTTAGACGAACATGTGGAGAGAATTGGTAGCAGGATGCCAGACTGTGATGTGGGTGACTGTTGTGGTGGATTAGGATGGCGTGTTCAAGCTAAACAAATGTTCTGTCTTTGCTCCACAGAGTGTTTTGCATCATGACCGAATAGACTGTGGATGTGGGGACTGCGGAACGTTCATTTGGCCTACATCTGCTGAAGATGACATGAACAGGGAGCATCCTTTCACTCTCAGGACTGTGGGCCCGGACAATTTTAGCAACACTGTTTTTTTGTTACACTGTCTTTCTGCACACCTACACAAAAGCCTCAAAAAGATTCACGCTTCCACAAAAGAATCTTCAGATTATGCAGAACAGTTGGGCACGGCGTACAACACAGTTACCCAGGTCAAAATCATCCTCAGTAGTTTGTCTGACATATTTATGAAGGGGGTCATTAAAGTAAGGCCGTTTCCCACTGGGTCCATTTTGCTGATCCAATTATTCCGAGTATTACGTTGCATTATTTGGTTGCGGACCACGGTCCATTTATGTCATCAACACGTAAGGAATGTGCTGATTTTATTCACTAGTGTTTTTCTTCATCTTTTTGTTCATGTGGTCATTTTCTCTCTGCCATACATGATGTGAGCTGCTCAGGTGAGGTTGTTGCGGAGACAGGCGGCAATGTGAAATGAATTTGTAGCTTTGTTTGCAGAGCATACACACATTCCCTCAAGCATAAATTGCCACATAGCATGCCCCCTTAATCAATTTTTTAACTGGTTAGCGTTTTAGACAATTGCATGTTGTGAAATAATTTCACATTTAACAGTGATTTATTTATGGTGGGAGAAATTGGGATCCATGAGCGGTCATAAACAGCGTTTGCTTTCTGGTTTTTGATCTGTTAACTTTCTCTCCAAATTCAAACAACACTGGAGTTCAGGTCATTTTCTGGAGGATTTGGGTACAGTCCATGATGTGCACCAGTTCGGAAAACAGCTTTGACATCAACCGAGCTCTCAGCCTAAAGGGACCGTACCAAAAGCTCTAGTGAGAAAGCACCCTAAGTATGACCAAATTAAAAAAGACTGTTAGATTGGCTAAATGACACAGTTGAATACTGTCATTCAGATCTGATAAATCAGTGGCATGAAATACCCTCATTAGAGCCCATAATAATAGAAATGGCTGTGTAGACTCTAAGGTCCAAGTACACAGGACCATCTCTTAGGTCAGGTCCTGTCTGCGGCTTCAGCCTATTGGGAGTTATAGGTCTATCAGCAGGCCGTCACCTCACTTTATTTATACAGCAAAAACAACAGGAGTTGAACCAAAGGGCTTTTCAGTCGAGGTAGATAAATTGACAATAAACATATACATGAATAAAGGAATAAGAGTTAAAAAGACTAAAAAGAAAATACGAAATATAAATAATACATAGGAATACAAAATAAAACATATGGAAGGATTAAAAGTGAGAGGAATAAAAAAAAATAGCAATGTAATATTAGAAATAAGAATGGATTAGAAGAGAAAGGAATAAAACTGGCAGTAAAATAAAACACAATAAAGGAACAACAAATCAGAATTACGAGTGAAAAAACAGAACAGCCTCAGACTGAAGTAAAAGCACAACCTCTCTGACTTAACTAAAGTGCAACTAAAAGGGACACGTAGTTAAAACCCAGAGAAAGCCAGCTTATAAAAGTGAGCTTTTAGTCTGGTTTTAAAAGTCTCCAAGCCGGCAGCAGATCTCACATCAAATAGGACCAATAACAGTAAAGGCTTGATCATCGTTTGTTTAAAAAATTAGACCTTAAAGCCCTTGATGGAACATAGGGGTCAGGAGATTTAAAATATAGGCTAGAGTAAGGCAATTCACAGCCTTAAAAGCAAACAGTTCAATCTTCAGATGTATCTAAACCTCACTGGGAGCCAATGTAGTGCAGCTAAAACAGGTGTGATCTTGGTCCTAGTTAATTAAGAGCCTAGCTGCTGCATCTCGGACCGCTTGCAGTTTGGAGAGTGATGCCTGGCTAACACCTATAGTATAGTACACTGCATTACAGTGTCTGGAAGACATAAAAGCATGGACCACCTTTTCACAGTCTTTGGGGGGAAGGAAATTCCACACTTTAGCAATTATTCTTAGTTGATAAAATAAGGCACTAACCACAGAATTGATCTGCTTATCAAATGTCTTTAACGCCTAGGTTCTTTACAACAGGCTTTGTGTTTGATGTGAGTGGACCGAGGACACTGCTGAGGTCTGTGGACACACCGCTAGGCCATTGGTTGTCCCTGGAGTGTCTCCTTACCAGAGATGGCATTGATTGTAAGAGACTGTATGCAATATGTTTTCACTGATGTCATGCTTTAACCTAGTTAATCATTGATATTGTTCGGTATAATATTCCAATTGATCTTTGGAGTATTATCTCATTTGTTCATAATCAGATTGACTACACCTTGTTTTGTTCATTTATTTATATATATACACACACACAAAAAGAATACAATCTCCAGTGCCAAACTAAACAAATAAAAAAGAGATGTAGACAAAGAGCAGAGTAAGTGGAGAGCTGTACCAAATCAGCACATGGAGGGAATCTGAGCCTAGTTCAAAGGAAAAGGGGGGGCATAAACCAAAAGAAATGCGAGCGCTAAATCTGTTTATGTTTTAAATCCTTTCCGCTTGAAGCAATCCTCTTGCTGACTCTGGAGTTTGGCCCGCGGCCCTCTGATACTGTTAGCCTGCCGCAGCTCACTGAGTCCTTACATTTTAGGGACATATTAGAGTACCTGGCCAACGCAATTAAACAGGGAAGAAAACTCAACACTGTTTCCACATCTGAAGAGTGTGAGCAGTGTGGCCTCTACTGGAGAGTTAGGTCCATGATTACTATAAAGTTCATTCATCAGATAGACGATTGTACATTCATTACACTGCCAAGAGACATGTTATTTGTACAGTGACCTGCAAGTGTCAATAAATGGTGTGTGACCCGCTGAACTTACAGACTCTGATGTCAGGGAGTCAACAAGCTGACCTAAAAGAGTGTGTTGTTTAGAATATTCCTGAATACTTAAATGTTACAAACCCAATGCATAGAAATAGAAGCTACATTGTGACCAAGTAATGTGTTTAATGTTAAAAACAACTTAAATAAAATAATAAATAAGTGTACTGAGTTGTTCATGTTTAACTAGGTTTTATAAATGTGTGCGTCACAATATAATTAAGACTTTAGTCAAACTCAAGCTATAGTAGATATTGCTTTATCATACCTGAAAACAGAAATGTATTATTAACTTTCCTAGCTAATGTCATTTTTCGCAGTTCAAGTCTTGAGATTTGGAGAAACAGTAACAGTAAACAGTCACAATAGGTGACAACAGGTACAGTATGTAGAAGCACAGTAAGAACAATCTGGTGATCATACAGTATGCATGGCAGGTTTTCTATTAATTTGACAAAAGCTTCTGAATATGCAGTCCTAAAAGATTCAACCCACTTCCCAAAACACTCACAGCACACTGATGGAGCCTGATGCCAGCGCCAACACTTGTGGAGGGACCAGGGAGACAAAGTCAGGTTTTGAAGATTGATATGATACATATGAATGCAGATGAATGACCTCTGCATAGATGGAACAGAACAGACACAAGTTTACTGCCCCCCCTGACAGAGAACCCTGCATTTGTGGTGTCACTGTGGAGGTGATAAAACAACTAGAAGAAGCGTTACTAGGCAGGGGAATTACTAACAGCAGATTCTTTTCTGGGGGTTAAAAAAGCACTTCAATTTCACAGGTGGCATAAACAGGGACAACAGCAGTAATCCCTCAACCCCTTTCCTCATCTCTCAGAATCTTTTAGAACCCAACCTTGCATTATTACAGCACATCCTTGCCACCGCCCAAATCAGGGTAAGGCTACTGTTTTGCAACTTCTATTTTTCTAGGAGCCACACCCTGCTTGCTAAGAAGTCTGCCGTGCCAACAGGAAGTACTGCACTGCTCCGACTCCACACTGTTGACTGTTTTCCTCTGACTCACGCCCCAGCACCACCTCCCCGCCCTCTACGAGGAGAAGTAAGTGCTGAGCCCATGGCTACAGCGTCCCACGGGGGTTAGACCAAATTAGGGCCCTTGATTAATATCCCTCCTCCTCCGAGATGCGTGGCATTTGATTTCTGCCTTTCAGGGCCACAGTGCATCAGGAAAGGGAGGAAAAAATGCTGACTCACATTAAATGTAAATCTACCTCAGGGGGAGGCACTAAATCATCGCTGACAGAAAGAGGCCTGTGAATACTCCAAAGGTTAGCGAAGCCTGCCGTCAGCCCGACGACAGAGCTGAAGAAAAAGCACAGATAGAAACTAAATCTCGACGAGAGAGAGAGAGAGAGAGAGAGAGAATTTTTTTGAATTTTAAAACAAACTTTATTGTACAACAACTGAGAGCACCGTACATCAGTACATCAAGTACATCAGTTATTCAAACATCGAGCAAAAGAAAGTTCATTATTTGTTACAGAGCACAGGGCACCATCCGTACACCATCTGTCTGTGAAAGACTCAATTGCCCTTGTTAGCTTATAAAAATGAAAATCAATAGTAATTCTGGACTTTATTAAGTTCTTGAAAACAGCTATAACATCATCTCCCATGTTCTGCTGGACTTTATTTTTTCGGCTCATATAAATAGCAAGCTTGGCCTGACCAACAATAAAATGAATAAGCTCACATTTTGTTCTGTGTTTCTGATTGTAGAAAAAACCAAGTATAAACCCTTGTTTGGTAAACACAATTCCAAAAGAAAATAACAAATGACTTAGCAAGCAAAACAATGAACTAAGCCTATTACACTCCATAAAGCAATGATAAATCGTCTCTCTCTCTGTACAGAATGGACAAGTATCACATATTGTTGGGTTCATCACAGACACTATGGCATTCACAGCAATGGCACCATGCAAGATCCTCCATTGAAGATCACCAGTTCTCTTTGTCAATGGAGACTTATAAAAAACTCTCCACACAGGCTTGGTTTTGTCATCAATACCTAACTTGTCTCTCCACACAGTATCCGTTCTACCTTTCAGAGTAGCCCTATTGGCCACTTTCACAAGATTCTTGTATACAACCTTCCCAGTGACTGAATCTAAATGCATCCGATCACAGTCCCCAAGCACTAGCAGAGGGCTAGTGTGACCACATTCTGAAAGTGATGGTGAAAGTTTCATATTCGGAAGACCATCACTAGTATTACATAGAATGTTACCTTTAGTATAGTCTTCCAGGAGACTTTTCTCCTGGTAACTTAACACCGCACTTAGTTTATCCAAAAACCGTTTCACATATCTCTGAGACCTTATTCCTAAGAAAGAGGCTGTCGCCTGGACATTCTGTAAATTACAACCTGCTGTATTAACAACATGGCGTAATTGCAAGACTCCTTTCTCACAGAGCAGAGTTTTTAGACCAGCAAAGTTACATGACACATCAAATCGTGACCCCATAACAACAGGTTCTTCAAGTAACCAGTGCACAGAAGATAGTCCTCCTGCCCACTCATGATTGAAAAGCCCCCAAGCCCTAAAAAGGCTCTTGTAGAAAGGAGACAGTCCATCAAGCGCAAGTTGCTTTGTGTCCATTTGAAAAAGAGCAATGTCCAGGCCCAGGTTACTGACTTCACGCAGAATGCCAAGAGCCAGTGGTCTCCAGGCCAGAGTACTTGAAGCAGAGAGCAGTCGCTGGATGAACTGCAACCGAAAAGTGTCCCTCCTGCAAGCAAGATTAATAAGTCCTTGTCCTCCATCCTCCTTTGATAGGAAAAGGATGACTTGAGGGACCCAGTGTAGTTTATCCCAAAAGAAATTTACCACTTCCCTCTGAATACTCTCAATAAGTCCAACAGGGGGTTCCATACATGCAAATTTGTGCCATAAGGCTGATGCCACAAGGTTGTTAATTATAAGTGTGCGCCCCCTATATGATAGTTGAGGGAGCAGCCACTTCCATTTCCCCAAACGAAACTTAACCTTTTCCAAAACCCCTTCCCAGTTCTTTTGAACAAAAACATCGTCACCCAAATAAACACCAAGATATTTAAACCCTTCCTTTTTCCAAACCATCCCACCTGACAAACCAGTGCACCTTTTTTCCCACTCTCCAACCCAAATAGCTTCGCTCTTCCCCCAGTTCACTTCAGCAGAAGAAAGAAAATTAAAATCCTTAACAATAGTTTGTAACACATTCAAATTATCACTGCCATTAACAAAAACGGTTACATCATCAGCATAAGCAGACAAAAAGAAACGTTCGTTACAGAAAGGCAAAGAAACACCCCTCAATTCAGACCGTAGCCTATGTAACAGGGGCTCAATTGCAATGGAGTAAAGCATGCCAGACAATGGACACCCCTGCCTGACCCCTCTTTTGACCTTAAAAGGGGCGCTCAGGCCTCCATTTATTTTCACCAAACTTTCACTGTTACAGTAAATAGCCCTGACCATAGCTGTGAAAACAGGGCTAAACCCAAAAGCGTCAAAAGTGGCCCACAAATAATCATGTTCAACATGGTCAAAAGCTTTTTGTTGATCTAGAGAGATCAGCCCCACATTAATGCCTGCATTTCTTGACGCAGTCATTAGGTCTCTGACTACCGCTATGTTATCAAAAATTGATCGGTCTGGTATACAATAAGATTGATCTGAATGCACTACTTGACCAATTACTTGTTTTAACCTCATAGCCAGAGCCTTGGACAGAATCTTCATGTCAGAGCATAGCAGGGAGACAGGGCGCCAGTTGCCTATTTCCTGCAAGTTACCCTTCTTGGACAGAAGTGTAATCACCGCCCGGCGACAGCTAAGGGGAAAGCACCCTTCCCCCAAGCACTCACAGAGAGGTCCTTCCCAACACATGACCAAAAAGCTTTATAAAAGTCAAATGGCAGACCATCGATCCCAGGGGCTCTGGCATTCTGCATACTCATGGCAGCCTGTTCAAGCTCATGAAGTGTTAGCACCTTATCTGTTACAGCATGACACTCATCAGGCACTTTAGGCAAATCATTGAAAAAAGGACTGGGCAACAGATCATTAGACACCAATTCAGTGTCGTACAACTTAGAATAAAAAGATCTTGCATAATTGCAAATCTGTGCAGGGTCAGACAACTCCTGGCCTGTTTCAGACCTCAGGATGTGCATTAACCGGCTCTGACCATTCTGCCTCTCTAAATTAAAGAAATACTTGGATGGAGCATCCATCAGCGTAACGTTCTGAAAACGGGAGCGTACTAAAGCCCCTTGTGCTCTGACTCCCAACAGTTCTTTTAGCCTGCCCTTCCTTTCATCCAGGAGTTTAAGGTGGTCCCCGTCCCCTGCAGGTGTTACCAGCCTTTGAAGACGCAAGATATCATTTTCCACGACCTTGAGCGAGGAGATAATTGACTTAGTGACATTAGAGGTGTAATGCTGACAAAATATCCTAATTTGGACCTTGCCATAATCCCACCAATCCCGTAAAGAGGAAAAGGAGTCAATTTGCTTCCTATAAGTATCCCAAAAGAAAATAAAGGTGTCCTTAAAGTGCTGATCTTCTAAGAGTGATGTGTTAAAACACCAGTAAGCACTTCTAGGCTTAAAAGCCTTAACACTCACATTACAAACAACCGCACAGTGATCAGAAAACCCAGTTGGCAGAATATGGCATGCTCTTAAAGTGTTGCGATGATTCTCCAGGGTATAAATTCTGTCTAGTCTTGCAAAGGAAATATAATTCCCTCTGCTGTGAGACCAAGTATACTGCCTGACACCTTGATGCAAGGTTCTCCATGTGTCACACAAATGATGAGCATTGATCAGTTTAATTACTGCCTTCTGGGAGGGCGCATGAGGCTCTAGGTGATTTCTATCTAGCTTGTCATCCACAATACAGTTAAAGTCACCACCTACGAAAAGAAAGCTTTCTGCCTCCAAATCATTTAACACCTCATCAATTTTGCTAAAAAAAAGTAACTCTGTCAGCTCCATTTGTTGGAGCATAAACATTTTAAAAAAACCATGGTGTGGCTTTCAAAAACTGCTTTAATCATCAAAAGCCTCCCCTCCACAATATCCTGAACATGGCAGCAGAGCGGGAGAGAATCTTTAGAAAACAAAATCGCCACCCCTCCACTCACGGAGGACTTGTGACTAAAGAATATCTGACCATTCCATTCCCTTCTCCAATCAACTTCATTAGTTTTATCACTGTGCGTTTCCTGAATTAGCATGACATTTATCTTTTTTAAATTAATAAAATCTATCAAAGTCAGCCTTTTCATTTTGTCTCTGGCACCGTTTAAGTTTAGAGTGCCAATTGTAAGGGCATTCGCGATCATCATGGATGTGTGGAGTTTGTAAACGTTGACTGCTCCTTAACTTTTTTCCTGAGTTTAGTCAGGAATTTTCGGAGGCGCGCAGCCTCCTTCCCAGAAAATACATTGTCTCTCAGAAATCATACAACATCATTAATAAACTGTTGCCGATCAGGAAAATAAAGCTCTGTTTCAACATTACGAAGCCCTTTGGTCTCATATAAAAAGCGGCTTATATCCTCTGCTTTGTACTTCAACGGTAAATCTCCTCCAGGTGCACAAACGTCACCAATCGAAGAGTCAGACAGATTAGAGCAAACAGACTCTTCGTCACTATCGTGTTCATCCCCTTTTTTTGCCCTTGGTACACAGCTTGCACTGTCCTCAGCCTTTCTCTTGAACGGGGTCTTAAATCCACCGCTCATTGCAACGTCTTGGGCAGGCTCTGGCGAAAGCAAGCCCGACACTTCTGCATTAACATTAACTGTAGGTGTTTCTAATACAGGTCTACCGTCTTTCTCGCTCAAAGCAGTCAACTCTTTCGTGATCAAATTAACTGCGCTATCATTTGAACCAGCTGGAGTGGAGCCACCAGCTGCGGCTACAAGCCCCTCTGTAATGAGGTCAATCAGGTGTTCCTCTGATTTGCTAGAGATGTTATGTGTGCTAGCTTCATGCGCAAATGCTTCGGCGGGCGAGGGGGGAGTTGCGGGGGGACCTTCTGAGCTCGTTTCAGCCACTTTCGGTGCACTTTCAGCACTGTTATTCTTTTTCCGTGGGCAGTCGCGGACGACGTGACCCACACAACCACAGTGAAAACACCTCAGCAATGCATCAGTCGTAGCATAAACTGTGTACTCAAATCCATCCACATTTAGCTTAATTGTCAGGTTGAGCTCTTCCTCCCCATTGTCAAGCACCATATACACCTGTCTCCGAAAGGAGACAACATGCTTTAGAAGCGTTGATTTGCAACCCAGAGAAATCTTCCTTATGGATGAAACCAGACGACCATAACCCGATAGCTTATCCTCAATCAAATTATCATTAATAAAAGGTGGAACGTTAGATATAATAACTTTCTTGGAAGGGGAGCTAAGTGGAAGGACGGTTGTGTGTGCGTCATTTAGCACGATACCTGTTGCAATTACTTGTCTAGCTTTGTCAACCGTACTGATAAAGACCACAATTGCATTATTCATACGGGAGGCCGATTTAACATTTTCATGGCCAACCACATCACCAATGGCAAGGCTACACTCCTCGACACTTGCGGAACACTGAATTTTAACCCCATGTTGTCTCGTTAGACGCTGAAATTCCATTATGCCCGTAGCAGTCACGCTGCCAGCCAAGGCTGGTGGCTAACTCCGCGGGAGGGCAAACTAAAAAAATAAAGCAAACTAAAAACTATCTACAGCGTCTGTAGAGATTGATAACAACGGAAAATAACAAAGAAACAGTTTGCCGAAAAACATGTACAAAAAACGTACCAAAAAAATAAGTTAGAATAGTTAGAAACCACTCACTTTCAGGAGCCGCTCAAACACTCAACCGCACGCGTAGAGAGAGAGAGAGAGAGAGAGAGAGAGAGAGAAAAGATGAACATGGAGTGTTGTTTTAATAAGACGCGAGTCCCGATTAACAGTTAATGATGGGTGATTCCAGAGAGAGGATAAACAAAGTTAAGAGGCCTTGCATTCCACTAGGATGTGCCTCCGGGTTCCCTCCGGGTTCCCTCCGGGTTCCCTCCGGGTACCTCACTTCCATCGCTGAGAAAGCCCACGGCTCTCAGAAGCGCAGTAACTCACCTACCCAGGCTCCAATTCTCTGGTTTATGCTCCATATTTACACAGGCTTTATGTCTGTTTGCCTGCTTATCAGTTTGCAAACACCACAGGGAGTCAGGGTTCACTTGACATGGTGTGTAGTTTCTCTGCTCCTGATTCGGAGTCATTGGACTACCATGTAGATGCCAGCGTATAGGGTGGGTATTGACCAGGTCTGGCATAGCCATGAACTCCAGTTTATTGATCATTTGCCATAAGTGATTACATAGGCATGACTGGCAAGGGTACCATGTCACAGCTTGGGAGTACTCTGCCCGGGTAGCTCCCTGTAGGCAAGTAGTGGACTGACGTTAGGTTGATGAGCATGAATGAGATACTCACTTTTTACGCCAGTTTGTCAGCATGTTTAGCCAGCATGTTTAGGCAGCATGTATACATTTTGTGGACCCTTAAATCCATCCATCAGTCTAGAGACATGTTTATTATTTAATGACCTGAGGATGTCCGCTTTACTCTCTGTCCATTAAGGATGCCGCCATGTGGAGTCAGAACATCCACATCAGCATGAAGAGAGAAGACAGATGGACAAGTTAGCGGTCATACAACTTAAAGCAATGTGGCCCATAGGAGAGGTGCAGGATGTGTCTTTTTTAGCTCCTCTTGCTTGACTACCTGTTTGTTTCCCTTGTGGATCCAAACAGAACTGAATGGACATGTCCTTTCATGAATCATTGCCAAAATGTCCCCCCCCCCCCCCATTTCGTGATCCCAGTGAGTTACTGTGATTGCTCCAGATCAGCTATCACCATCACAAGTTTCTCACTGTATATGTAAGGGACAACTGTTGAAAAAAAACTGTTCTTCTATCCTTTCTTTGGTTGACAAATGATTTGATCAGTTTTGACAGTGCGCTTCTATCATACAGCATTTCTCTCACTCTTTACCCATGACTATTCCTCTGATTGATTTCATCAAAATGGACACGATGTTAAAGTAGTTCCAGTTCTGTTTCAAGTTAATTGTTAACATCTTCGGTTGATCCGGTGATTGAACTGTTCAGTTCCCCACTCAAACGAGTCAGCACTGATACCCCAAGCATCATCCATGATCTTCATCAATATTAATGATACTGTAAATGATTCAGCTTATGATTAAATAATGTCAGCGTTAATTGCATTTGTTCACTTTCCCTTGTTCTCCCTGTCTGTGTTCCTTAGGAGGTTCCTCTGTGTTAATCACTTCTGATTGGTGGAAGCTGGTCCTGGCCAAATGTATAATTAGCCTGATCATATTACCAGTGCCTTGTGGACATCGCTGCATCACTCAGGGGGCCTCAGAGGCTGCAGGAGAGCACTGGCTGGGCCCCGCTCAGAACAATGAAACAATCGCTCCCTCAGAAACAAAAGGCAAGAAGAGAGGAGGAAGAAATCTCATTTGGACACTTTTTCATTCACATTCAATTATTATCTGAGGTGGTGCTTCGCGAGAAATTAGTTCCACACACTATTAATAAATTCATCTTGCTCCCTCTCTCGACCCTCTCTTCTCATCTCCGTCTCTTCACCCTATCGACCTCTCATCCCTCTGTCTCCCCACCTCTCTCTCTCATCCCTCTCTCTCCCCACCTCTCTCTCTCATCCCTCTCTCTCTCTCTCTCTCCTGACTCTCTCTGGCTTGTTTGCTGCATGTGCATTCCACAAATGGCAGTAGGCAGTGTGCATGGCCGCACATGGGCAGGGTCTCTCTCTCCTTCTCCTTCTCCTTCTCTCTCTCTCTCTCCCCCTCTCCCCTGCTGCAAGCTTGAGCATCCATCCGCGGTGGGGGCCAGCTGCTGTTTGTCACTGTCTTGTAATGTATTCATAGCGGCGACTGGAAGAGAAGGGATTGATTCCTTTTCTGACAGAGAAATGAGTAAGCGGCAGGCCACGGGTTGCATCCATCTTTGGATTAAGGGAGAATGAACAGTGGAAACGGGGCCGGGAGGGCGCTCTGGAGGCGGTGCCTGCCAAGGGCCTGTCTCGGCACACTCCACTGTAGTCTCACGGCTCAGTGACGAGGGACGGCCGGGAGAGCCGGGATTAACTTCTTCACTTCAGTTATGTGTTGGCTTTGCTTGTGTGCTTTTGGTGGGAGATGGGCAGAGGGATTAAAAGTGCTACTTTGGTTCTTTATTAGTGGAATTATACTTATGTGTCTTGTTTACTTGGTTTTAATTCATTTTGGCACAGGGTACTTTAAAGTTCTGAATTATTACTAGAACATCTCTGTTTTGTAGTTTGGGCATCAGACTGTGCAGCAAGTAATCACACTGTTTTGTAATCCAGTAATTATTCAATTACTCTGAATTATTACTAGAATAAGTTCTCTAACATCCTGTAAAAGAGATCAATTATTTCTTTCTTGTCTGAATTTGTTCTCGAAAAATGTTGTGTTGATGAGAGCAGTGTGTGGACATAGTGTGTGTTTTTGAGTATGTGCAGTATGCATGTGCTCAAACCCATTCTTGTGTGTATTTTCTACTGATTGTCTATGTGTGCATGTTTTAGATGTTCATTAAATGCTCAGAATAACACCTATCCCCTCTCTAACATTAACTACCCACTATTCTGTCCCCTGGGTTAATGTGGAGTATTATTAGAGGGGAATTCTGTTACAGCCCTCTATGATAATTACTTCATGCTTTCACACATACTCAAATGATTGTGCTTTTACTGACTAAAATGCACATGCCCCTTTGAATTAGAGTAGAACAGCTGACCAACCCTATCCCCAGCCTGTCATTCTGACCCTCTCTCTGAACTATGTGTACTCTCCAAGCCTAACCCCAGCCTGTCATTCTGACCCTCTCTCTGAACTATGTGTACTCTCCAAGCCTAACCCCAGCCTGTCATTCTGACCCTCTCTCTGAACTATGTGTACTCTCCAAGCCTATCCCCAGCCTGTCATTCTGACACTCTCTCTGAACTATGTGTACTCTCCAAGCCTATCCCCAGCCTGTCATTCTGACCCTCTCTCTGAACTATGTGTACTCTCCAGGGCTGACCCCAGCCTGTCATTCTGACCCTCTCTCTGAACTATGTGTACTCTCCAAGCCTATCCCCAGCCTGTCATTCTGACCCTCTATCTGAACTATGTGTACTCTCCAAGCCTAACCCCAGCCTGTCATTCTGACCCTCTATCTGAACTATGTGTACTCTCCAGGGCAGACCCCAATGTCATTTATGTCTTCACTTCATCTTTTTTGCATCCATTCATTTAGAAAGAGTATTTGAAGGTGGCCATTTTGTGTGTATATGTGTATATTCATTGGGCCATCCACCGTGAGTGTGTGTGTGTGTATCCTGTATGTATGTTTGTGGATGTGTACCAGTGAATGTTTGACAGTATTTATGATTTTATGGCATGTGCTTACTGCAGTCTGGAGTGGAGCGGCATTAACTTATTCATCTTTGGGCTGTGTGCATTGAATAAGCCTGTTCATTCTGAAGGACCAATGACCCTCAGTTTAGAGTATGTTGTAAAAAGTGACTAAAATATATGTGGTTATTATTTATTTATTATTATTTATTTATTATATATTATATATTTAGTTTTCACTCAATTACCTTGGATTTATCACCCTACAGTTTGTCTTCTGATGAACACGTGATTACATATCTTGAACTTTGACCCTCTTTACTGCTCAGCAGTTGGCAAAGTGGTGAGTGTGTGTGTATGGGAGTGTGAAAATGTAATGTAAATGTAAATGTATTGATGGTATTTAATGTAACCATTTCTTATTGCACCGAATCCTTGTCTCTGTGTCCATTTTATACGCTTCTCTTAGTGTTTATTAGAATTCCAGGAATCTTTATTGGATTTGGGCGGCAGACATCTTGTGAACTGATTGAATTGCTGCAGGAAGCAAATCAAGTTACCTTAGAAGACACTCGGAATGGGCTCCATATTCCCGCCTGACATCAGCCCATTGGCTTTCTGCGTGTGATTAATGTGGAGTAATTGGCAAGTTGGCTGTATAGTCAGTCAAACCTTCATTTCAGGTGAGAGGAAAAGAAAGAGCGAGAAGGAGATAAAGAGAACGGGTGTGATACACACACAGAAAGTGAGCGAGAGCAAAAAAAAAAGAGAGAGAGTGAGAGAGAGAACAGGAAGAAATTAATGATGTAAGGAAGCTATCAACTAAGGCTAGCGCTGCTTTTATTAGCACCGAGAGCACAGGGAGATCCACAGTCTGCACAATATCTCCAGGTTAAAGCGCCTTGGCCTGTTATTGAATAAATCCATTTGTCAAGACAAATGAGGTACACAGAGCTGGGGCCGTGATGGGCAAGCTTCCAGCGAGGCCAAAGGACCATGTAGTTTATTACCGGGGTGAAGAAAATTAGTTTTCTCTGAAAACTCAGAGCCAGGGCAATTCATTTCCCTGACATCAATGGACCTTTGGCAGCTGATTTATCTCTGCTGTATTCAAACTGATTGTAGGAGAGAGCATCTGGCTGCTGGCTGGCAGGACGAAATGGTGTGGGGTGAAGCCGGCCAGCTTTGGTTGTGCCTTCTTCGGGAGCTTTTAGAAAAATGCTACACTACAAATGCACCTTCATCTGTTATGAAACAGAAAAGGATATGGGCAATAAAAAGTGAGACACCAAAATGACTAGTTTTGTATACATAGAGTGGTATGATCTGTCTAACTGCCTCATATTAGGTTTTATTTTCTAGACTCGAGGTAAAAAGTAACACAAAAAGACTAACATCTAGGCTCTTTATGAGAACTGCATATTTAGTCACAGCCAAAAATGGCAGTGAAATGCACACTTTGTAAGGTATTTGATTCATACAGCCTTCAGTTAGTGGTACTGTAATCAAACACGTAACCATGCAAACCACTGATGAAACAAGACTATAAATATTACCCGTGCTTTTCTTAAGCACATTTTATAGTGCCGCCCATGATTGCATAATGAGGGTGTCAATGTTCTCAAGGCTCTCATCCAACCCCCTCGCTGGTCCACTCCCATCCATGCAGACAGTTCACTAAATATTTCTCATTCCCGAACTAATTTCAAAATCTATGAGCGTGGCAGTCACGTGGCGCTGTCTAAACATTTTATGGGGGTTACTCACCGAGGCACTTTATACACCATCAATTTAGTAGAGCAGGCTCCGGGGGGGGGGGGGGTCTCGGTGTGAGATATTAATGGAGACGGGGTGGCACGCTGGAAGGCCTTATAGGTAATTGGTGCGCTGATCCCACACGAGGGGAGCCTCAGTATATAATAATTTTTTTTGCGTGGAATATTATGGCTTTTGCGGGGCCTGCCGAGGGCTGGCTTGGGGACGTGTGTTTATGTCCGCATATGTTACGCCTGTTAAACAGAGTTGTCTGATTACATTATTCCGGCGGGCTGTTATCATCCTCATTTCTCGTCCTGCTCAAATTAGTTTAGTAGGGTGCTTGGCATCGTGCTTTAAGGCTGAATAATCACTTAAAGGTAAAGTTCGCGATTCTGGTAAAAGGCTGTTGATATTTGAGGTCAACAGACAATCAAATTGCACCCCTCCCATCCATGCCCCTGAAGCAACATGCTGATTGGCTGGAATAGTGTATGGCTTGGTCCGAGCCACTTTGTTTGTTTCCCCTTCAGACAAAAGAGGATTCTGAGGAGCAATTAGCTGAATTTGACAAAAAGTCTATTGGATTAGAATTGCAGACTGTACCTTTAAAGTGGCATTATGCAGTAATTGTCCTTCAGGATTAGGGTTAGGATAAGCAGTTTTCCCTTACAGTTTTTCTCAATTGCTAACACACATTTTTTGAAAGCATGCCTCGTTTCCTCAAAACTCTAAACACAAATCCCAAAACCACTCACACAAAATGCAAAACCCTTTATACATCCTGCAAAAGGCAACTTTGCTTTCAAAACAGTGTTATGTCACCTCAAAAGGGTACTTTGTTTTCTAATGACAAACACAGCCCATTATATGAGTAGACATTCTAAGCATCGATTGAACACTGATGTGCTCAATGGAAAACACTACTATGAAATGGGAATACACCAGTATGAAGGCCTTATCAGGAACATTATGTTACTATACGCTTACTCCTGTAGTAAAATATAACTGTATAATGTTTTTACGCAAATATAAAACAACACACAAATATACAGTAACAACTAAAATATTTCTTTATTTTTTCCAAAAGTGCTGTAGCCTATACATCACAGCAAACACAAATGAATGTGTAAATGTGTTGCACAGAACAAACAATAGGATATAGGCCAGTACAGTCAACAAAAAAAACAAAGAAAAATGTAAAATAAAAAAGGACAAAAAACTACTGCATCCTGTTCTAGCTCAAGACAATATTGACAATGTGCTATCAGAAATAGACCTACACAGTGTTGTGAATGTTGTTGCATTTTGTGTGAATGGTTTAGGGATTTGTGTTTAGAGTTTTGAGAAAACGAGGCATGCTTCATGTGTGTAAGCAATCGAGAAAAACTGTAACATTGGATTGGATTGCAATACAGTACAGTAATGTGTCAGTGCTGATAGGACGCAATCAGTTGTGGAAATGTATATGACTTGCACATAGTCATAGCATAACTGTTTGACTGTCGGAGTTTCTGACAAAAGGCACCCTGTACACCTGCTTTATTCTCAAGGTGTTCCACCTTAGAACACAGTCCACTGTGGCTAGGCTCACTGTATTGATGTTTAGGAATTAGTCTTGGTCATCAATGGTTGCACTTTGTATTTGTTTACGTAATTTTACAGATACAGTACAATGGAAAATACAAGAATACTATGCTCCTGATATAAGGCATTCAAACTAGTGTTTTCCTGTCATAGTAGTGTTTCTTACCTATTCCCTCTTCTGAATGTCCAGAGAATGGCTGCAACTGAGAAGCGGCTTATATTTGGTTGAACCCTCTGGCCAGCCTCCTGCATGGTCAAACCATGGTTGACCACAGGGTTGACCACAGTGGCCCGAATCTCATCAGAGATAATGGCTCTCCTTCTTGCTCTTTCTCTTCATCCTCTTCCTCCTCCTCCTCCTCTTACTCCCACTCCTCTGCCTTTCTGATCACCTCTCACTTCAATGTTGCCATCAATTGTTCTCCAAACCAGGAGCTAACCTGTGGCCATCATATTGCTAAAGCTTTGATTTCAAATTGCACAACAGCCTTGGAAATGGAAGTTTTGCCAATTGAATAGCAGTGTGTTCTGTCTGAACACAAGGAGGTTTTGGCATTGATGAAGTGTGCAAAGTAGAGAGGATGGTGTTTAGTGTTTTGAAGAAAGTGTGGTTAACAATTGAAATTTGTGTCTAAAGCAGATAATTGTGTGTTGTGAGTTGAAGAAAGTGCGGTTAACAATTGAAATCTGTGTCTAAAGCACATAATTGTGCTTATAGTTTAGCAGAATTGGTTTAGGGAGTTGGCACATGAGTTACAGGTTCTGGTCATTGTGCCATAAGTTCCAGTTTTTGAATGTAATCAATCGAGAAAAACTGTAAAATAACAGCTTTAAAAAAATTGGGGCGCTACAATTACTTTTATTATGGAGAATCGCCTCCGTGCCATTGCCATACCAGGGTCCATAGGCAAATGACTAGGTTATGTAGGTTTGCCTGAAGCCGCCCGTTTTTTTACTGTCTGCCGAACTAGTAAGTAGCTTATTTGCCGTCTTGCTCTGTCTTGTGTTGCACTTGCTTGATGTTTGACTGTGTTAGGACAGTTGTTGACTAACTAGTTTGTCATAATGTCAAAGTCAGCACATTTCAAGAGATTTCGTTAGTTTTGCCGGGAGCGTGCCTATGTTCCCACAGCCCTATGTTCCCACATTTCTAAGAGCTTTTTCAAAATTAGGTCTTGTTCCCACATTTCTAATATTCATTACAAAATTAGGGCCTATGTTCCTACAGTTCATCTAACCCTAACCCTAACCTATAACCCTAAATAATAACCCTAACCTGGGGCTGGGGCTTAACGGGAAATGTGGGACCATAGGGTTTAATTTTCAGAAAAATCTAGAAATGTGGGAACATAGGGCTGTGGCAACATCGGGACTAATTTTTCAAAATAAATCTGGGAACATAGATCTGTGGGAACATAGGGCTGTGGGAACATAGGGCCTAATTTTTGAAAATTGTCAGTGAAAAAAAAATCCTTAGAAATGTGGGAACATAGGGCTGTGGGAACATAGGGCTGACCCCGTTTTGCCGCTAGCATATCGTTAGCGATTAGCAATTGTTCCGTTATGCTACTTTAACTTTAGCTATTTGCTGTTGATGTACTTCATACTCAAACTCAAACTTTGGCTCCAGGGTCTGAAAATGCATCTGGCCTCCCATCCCTCATTCCTCCATATTAGACCAGGCCAGACCAGGCGCTACATATACCCCACTAGCTTCACGCTAGCTGCATACAGAGCAGACAATGAGCTGTTTCATTTCACTTTGGTATTCTACCTGTCTGTCTGTCTGCTGTCTGTCTCTTCTCGTCTTCACGTGACAGTGGATGCATCATGGCTTGCCTGCAGCCCGCGGTCCAAATGAGACTCCGTCAGGAGGAGACGTGAGAAGGCACTGTTTTCTTTGGTTTGTTGTCAATGTCATCGTTGACATTTGGGTTAGGACAGCTTCGTCATGGTGTGGTCATGCTGAAAATATGTGGCTTGGAATTAAACCTGTTTCATTTAGGCTTTATTGTGTTCTCAGTGTAAGCGGTTGCTCTCTGGTAGCTGCCATTCAAAGACTAAATCAAGCGTGTAATAAGAATCAAAGTGTGATGGCATCTGAAGGCTGAATGTGTGGCAATAGAGGACACTGCAATCTTGAGCAAGTAAGTCAGCTTTTATAGAAGGTCTATTTTACTTTTAGCTGAAATGAAAACCTCCACATTATGTTGAATAGAAATACTCTAAACCTGATTAGTGTTGTACAGATATCCTCAAGGATGGAACTATTGGACTGTGAGAGAGTGAGAAGGATTGGCTGATAATTGTGTGTTTCCCATGTGTAAATACTCCTTTCTAGCAAGTAGAACTTTAAAGTTTTAGGTGTTGTGTACAAATGTATCACAAGATAAGTTACGAGGAGTGATCAAACTGCCTGTGGAATGATATGAAAGATGTGAATCAGAAGCACAAAACCTGTTGCCAATGGCAGCAGTCATCATCAAGACCGTTGGGATGGGCCATTCAATTCAGTGAAATTTTCTACAGCATTCTTGGGAAACCGTATAATAAACACCAATAGCATTTGGTGGCAGCATTATCCAATTTTCTTCCAATGGTACTAAACTATAATTAACCAACATGAATTGTGTGAAACCTTTTAAATAAATGGCATGCAAATCACATACAACACATTTGCCACAAATGCAAGATTTAGCCACCAAGCCATCACCATCACCAGCCCCAGTCCTTTCATCACTCCCTCTTCTGAATGATCAAACAGGTAAAGAGGCCTGTTGGCCCATGGCTCCACCATTCAATTCACCACTGATTCCAAAGAGCTGAGAGCCAGCCAGCCAGGCAGGATGTAGCCCGTGTCGACTCTCTGTTGCCCAGAGAGCAAGCTCCAAGCCTGGGAGTCGAGCTCAGCGGTCCTCTTGGCCAGGCCCTCATGTATCAAGACACCCTCCCCACACACTGTTGGCCAGGCCCTCATGTATCCAGACACCCTCCCCACACACTGTTGGCCTGCGAGAGAGCCCAGAGAGGTGGATCCATTCCCACACCTCTAGTGCCTCTGACACCTGGTCAAGCTGCACGCCATTTCAGCATGGGCCTGAACTCCATCCAGGATACAGCCTGGGACTGGGAGACAGTGTTTGTGGGGTGCTTAACATTGATTGTCTTGAATCATGTCCCAGAAAAGACTTGCTGCACAGTCTGATGCCAGTAATTAGTACTTTGGGATTCATAATTCCCTATGTATACTGAATGCTTGGAAGTGAACAATCATACAGGACACATTGCTGGTTGTTTGGGTAGAGTGAAAACAATAACCACTGGTGCATTCATTGCGACATTGCATTGGTATTTCTTAATACACGGTATCTAACTGCAGGTGGCTTTTGTGTTGTGAGCCACACGTTATAACTAACTTGGATACATTTCCATTTCAGGGAGAGAGAAAAAAAGATTTTTCAGGTTTCTTTTCTCATTTTGATATATTTCCTATGAAATGGATATTTCACACACAATCCGTTTTGTGCTCCCTGAGACTCAGGCGAGACGTGATTGTAAAATCAATTGTGAAAGATGATGACACCAGGGCTCGGAGATTGGGGGAAAAGTGAACTATGAGGTTCAGTTTATCTGAACACCTGCAGTAGAGCAATTTGTTTGGAGCAGACAAAGCCAAGATATAAAACAGATGCAATTAAAAACTTGGCACTTTCTTGACTCCCCCTCCTCCTATTTTACAGCGCCCATATTTTGTAGGTCGACAAAATGCATGCCTGCGCAAAGATAAACTCATTGACATATTTGACACGGTTCTTCTAAAGTGAGATAAAATCTTTTCCTTTCAACGCTGTTTCTGAGGTATACTCATATATCTCAATGAACGCACAGATTTATGGAAAGCGCCAGGGCAATGTCAGCGCTGCGGATCTCTGGCTGCACTGCTATTAGCACAGACACGTCCCAACAAAGAGCTGCTGCGGGTGGAGTCACTTGGGCAGAAGTTTGTCTCGTTAATCAGGTCATTATAGTCACACTAAATCATTATTTTCCTAAAACAGGCATACAGAGTATTGTGTATATTATTAGGAGTACATTACTATGAAAATTAAGTGAAAAGCAGTGGGACTATTACAACTTCACTCACACTAACTCATTTTCATTTATTAGTGCAATGAATTTTCTGTTCGACTGACACAACGATTTATTAGGCAATCGCAGCCATGCACATGTTTTTCCAGGTATGTAAAGAGAGTGCTGATAAAACATTATAATTTGTCCTTGATGGAGTCCTATGTGTGTGGCCCTTATTTCAACCTCTTCATGGCTAGCTTTATTATCCCAGGCCAACCCTCCTGTCGTACCTAATTATTTCTGTTTGTCCCTGAACAAAGTCTTGAACACCTTATGGTCTAGATATATCTAGAATTAGCGGTCAAACTCAGAAACCTCTGAGATCCTGCAGCTGTTACTCAACTGTCCTAGGAGCCCCTGTCTAAAATGTGGAGTTTTTAAGAAAGCTGAAAGATCTGGACATCAACATCTGATGAGAATGTCTCTCCTGAGACGACCCCTGGGGCCTCCGAGACACACCTGACAGAAATGAACTATCCATAGCAACACTCGCTCGGTCTCATTTGCCTCTCTATGCTTTCTCACCTCCAAGGGTTGAATGAGTGTCATTACTGCAGTCGAATGGTGGATCCTTTTTTAAAGGTTCCCTGCTGTTCGCAGATGAGGGGCGGCCCTCTCTTTTTCCCATTTGGCACACTAACTTAATCTGCGCTTAATATAATTTGGCAGGGTAGCTAGCTTCCCTGTGTGGAGCTCATGCTGCAAAATTAAAATTAAAATTCAGGACTCCACTCAGTATGAGTCAACAGTGCTGTCTCTGTCAGGGACAGTTTGCTGAATATGTCGCTTCATTTTAGCAGTATGTGCTTCATTTTCATAGTATGGATGACTGAAGTATCATTATTCTGATGCATACCCATTAAACCTTTCACTGAATATGACCCAGGTTAAATTGATTGAGTGCCTCACTGTCAACAAGAAAAGGTGTCTCAGCGACACTTAAATGACACAAATTCCACAATAATGTGAGGGACTGGAGATGTGCACTGAATGTGCCCAAATGTAGAAAAGATAGAAACCACCAGTACATTTGTGTTTATTAAACTGCACTGATATCTGCTTCTCCATCCATATCATAGCATGACCAGATCTAAAAATAGCAACAACACATCAAACTCCCTGGCAAGAACAGCATGTGAGCGTGATTCCATCATTATCAAAAGGAGCCCGTAATCAAAAGTGACTGCTGTGAAAGTGGTCCCGCTGCCGTCACTTGAATAGAGCGAGCGAGACGTAATGGGAAGAGGGAGTTTTATTCACCCCTGCTTCGGCTCCTGCCCACCGGTCAACCTGATGAGTGAGGGCTGAACTTCGACATTTTCTCGGGGCGAAAGCTAAAGGGACTGCACGCAGGGTCTTTGGGCGTCTAGCGCGGCCGCAGCTCTGCACATTATCGATCGACCCACATACGGAGCGCGTTCCTCAACAGGGGGGCCTCTCCCCCTCCCACTGGCATCGGCAGCGGCGACACGAGAAATCAATTTGCGCCGGAGCGGTAATGCAGTGGGGTACGGGAGCGCTACGGAGGCGTGAAGCAGCCTGATGTTCCGCTGAAGAAGAAAAAAGAAAACAAGCCAGATGCCTGTGCCCTGCCTGCCGCATTCACACACACACACACACACACACACACACACACACACACACACACACTCACACACACACGCACGCACGCACACACACACTCTACCCTCTTCCCATGTGTTCTGGTAGCAACTAACTGGTTAAATTCACTGGACACATTTCTTGTTTCATTCCTTCACTGTGTAGACTGTTTTGTTTTTTTGTTCAGTTCACATAATCAGACCCACTGAGGCCCACTGTTAAATCTCCAACTCACCAAGGGCTCATTAACCGGGGGACAGTCACTGATTAATGTATGCTCTCAGAGCAGAGTAGCCTTGGGTGAAGCATCTAAATGACAGCAGGCTATGTGTGAATGACTGGCCAATAAAGACATTTTCCACCTCATATCAATCTAATGCGGATGGTTTTCACACTCACTGAATAATGAATCAAATAAAGATGTGTTCCAAGAAGTGTTATTGAGAAAAGTGAATGCCAACATCGAACACTTCATTTCAGCAGATTCTAGCGTGGTGGTTCTTGTAAAGCCCCTGTCACAGTGCCCTAAGCACCTGAGTGCCATATCTGCTAGTCAGCATTGGGATCAGTCTCAGTTCATGAATCCCTGTTTTCTCTCTGTCAACGGCACGGCTCCAAACCAACCGCATTTTCACTATCATACAGCACCTCCCCTACTCACTTGGCTATCTCAGACTCTCATACCGCCAGATAAAACATTTAAGAGCTGCGTGATGTTGCAGCTGGCAAAGCAGCACTTATCCTTAACATCTTGTCACTGAGGAGGAGGCACTTTTATCCAAATGGACTTGGATAGTAAATTGAATGCATTCCTGTATGAGAGCTGAGGGGAGGTTGAACTCGTGACCTTAAGAGTTCAGCAGGCAGCCATGAGGCTTCAGAGCTGAAATACAGGTACTAAGGTTTAGCCATGGTTAGCAGTAGCCATGGCAACCATGAGGCTCCAGAGCTTAAATACAGGTTCTAAGGTTTAGCCATAGTTAGCAGTAGCCATCGCATAAGCTAACAAAGCTTGCCAAACCTGTTTGTCTTCTTAATTAGGTTCTCATACATATTTTCTCAATCAGTTAAATATAACTGTGTGGTAGTAGGGAGGGAAAGCAAGCATTACAGTACACATTTTAAATGACAGTATTTGCCAAGAGGATTGCTCACGGTACGTTATTTGCCTAAGATTATAGTGTTTGTCTAGCTGACTGTCTGATTGTGGATCTGTATGTGACACTGCTGCTAAAACTACAAATGAAATTCTATTAAGCTTCAACTTCCTCTCTGTGGCACAGGGATACTTATCAGTCTTTTAAAACGCTGATTATTTCTTGTCTGGATATGCACGTGCTTGCATTTTCGGTAAGTTCATATACAGTGCTGTTACTGGCATTTGTTGCTTAATGTGAGATTCGACTGGGTGAGGCCAGATACAATAGCATTCTTACCCCACCCAGAGAATGGGGGAGGTTATTTGATATATGAAATGACAGTTACTGGGAACTGGGAATCACTCCAAATAAACTCCCAGTAGGATGATTAGACCTTCCCAGCAAATATAATCATATCAAATATAAAATTTATAATCATAGTTTATGAAGACATCCAGACCCAGTGGCATTGTGCCCATTGACTGAGTGTGACTGAAGAATAAATAGATAAATACAAATATTTATCAAAACATTTATTGTCAACACTGTTGCTATAATGTCCTAACCTTACAATCAGTTTTCATACATAACTGTTGTCCCCTGACAGCCATCACAACCCATATGTTGGCACTCTGAGATTCTTTTGAATGAAGAGTGTGTTACAAATAAAATGCATTATTATTTATTATTATTATAAGTTTATAACTATGCTGTTCCCGTATTATTCACAAATCTCAAATTAGCACTGGCAGCTGAGAGTGACTCCAAAAGCAAACTGAAGTGAGTGAGAGAGAGAGAAAGAGAGAGAGATAGAGATAGAGAGAGAGAGAGAGAGAGAGAGAGAGAGAGAGATAGAGAGGGAGATGTTTGTGCTATAAACATAATTGATGGTCCAAAGGTTTTCAAATAAAATATGCCCTTGCGATCAGTTTTAAGTGCGTTCTAATGCACTCACAGATACTGATCTTGAGGTGGAATGTTAATGTTGAGTGATATATTAAAAAGCATCTCTGTACTTCGTACCGCAGATAAGTTAAACATTCATCACGGGAAGAAAAAGGGAGCTTCCCTCTACAGTCTTCTGCAGCATACTACCACGATACACTACCACATCACATCAATGGAATACCAATACTGTAATGGAAATATTGGCACTGGGTGTAATACACCAAATACATCATGAAATGGTTCAAATAAAGTTTTCCCTCTGTTCCAGGAACAGAAATCAATCACCACAATCCCGCCCAAGCACTTGCTTGGCTTGCCAAGTGGGTAACAGCATATGATAGCAAAAACAAGCTGAGTTGTCTTGGCTGTACTCGGCTCAGATATGCAGGAAGTGCTAAGCTAGAAATCAACCATAAAATTTTATACGAAACAACAGCTTTGATGAAATGGCACAATAGCTGATCCATATGCAATTCCATTGAGTCCCTCAACCATATTTCACAAAAAGAACCTTTGGATCAGCTCTGCAGCTTTTGTTGTTATAATTGAGTCCTGGGTGAATACAATGACAATTCTGCTCTGTAATAGATGAAACCGTTCAACAAGCACCTCCCATCAGTCATCCCAATCTCTATACCTGATGACACAGACAAAAACAAAACAAGCTCCAGGAAGACAACCTGACGCTATACTCTCTGGATAAAAAGGACAGAAAAATGAAGCAACGACAATCCATCTGAACAAACCCATTCGACCTGCAACCCCAGTGTGGGAACATAAAGAAAATAAGCAATGTGAATCAGAGCAAACAGTATTTTTTTTAATTATATTTCTTGGGTTTTTAATGATAATAACAACAACAGACATACATAATATGTATACAACTACCTCACCACCTCAACAACACATCTTTACATAAACAAAACTCCACATTTCATTTCCAAAGCGACTCCAGTCCTGTCTGTTTAATAAGCACATAGCCTGTGGCTCTTTCAGATACAATCTACTCCATGAAACCTTTGTGTCCTAGCAGCACAATACACTTCCCCCCCCTCTTCCCCTCCTTCCCCATCCACAGCTATTATTCACAGTAAATATAGCCATCTTGGATGGCTTTGATCTGATAGCCTTTCCGAGGACAGGTGTTAGGGCAGCGGGGCGCTTCATTGCTGGGGAAGGCTAGTAGCTGCACCTGCAGTCACAGAGGCACGGAGTATGCAGTTAGCTGTCAGGAAGGAAGGAGTAGCAGCGAAGCAACAGGAGAGTATGCGCATACCTTCGGGAAGTGCCAAGCCAATCTGCCAAGCGTGTTGCTCTTTCTCTGGCTTATTAGACGGACGCTGCCCGGATGCCTGTTGCTCATTAGGCCCGGGGCCCGAGCCCCCGCGGTGCCAATACCTCAAGCCAGGGACGGGAAATAAGGGGCAACAGCCATGGAGCGGAGCAGGAGGGTGGGCATCATCACACCCAGCAGGTGACAGCAGAGCACAGGGCGCAGCCACACGTTGAGGTAAAAACAGATAAAGGGAGAGGTGGGGTGGGGGGGAGCGAGAGAAAGACAGAGGGAGAGAGAGAGAGAGAGAGAGAAAAACTACTGAGAAAACTAATTGCAGAATAAATAAGGATTAGCTCATCTTTAAATCTGTCTTGAAGCCAGCCTCGCACTCGATGCATTTTAATGCCCAGGCCTGAGGGCACGGTTAGCAGCCATGCCTGGAGGGGAGGAGAGGACTACCAGTTGGCAGAGTAACGATTTTTCACCCGTCTTTCTTCTCCTCCTCGTAAGATCTCAGCAGATGCCTTATTCAGCGCTTTGGTCCAGACCCTGGGAGCCTGGTTTCGCTTGATCTCAGTCACACCAAATTCAGGTGATGCTGCTGCTTGCTGGTGATACTGGTTGTGATGGTGAACCCCCCCTCTTCACACCTGCCTTGTCCTCATTAAGGCTTATCATGTCTCAAAGCAGGATCCTTGCAAAAACCCACCCCATCCTAAGTCATTAATACTTGGTGCGCTGTGGAGAATGAGAGATAAGGCATTATCCCCTCCCTTCCACGCATGGTGCATGCAAATCAGGGGGAAATGAAGGGAAAGAGCAGGAAATGTCTGCTCCACATGGAAGCTATTCCACGCAGTGTCATTTCAGCAGCCCCCAAAGAGTCATTTCTCCAGCTCTGAGCGGAGCATATCTCACTATCTGAGCTCTGGCATATACCATGCCCTCAACACCTAATTAAGTTTCAGATTAGCCAGAAGAATGGCCCAGACAGTTATATCACAATTAGGGGCAGATTAATGGATTTTACCCTGCTCAGGTGGGTGTAAATGACTCCTGACCAGCCAGGGTGAACTCCAACTGACGTCTGAAATGTCTTCAGGAAGTCTTCCAAATGATTCGGACTCTGATGACTCTGCCTTTGAGGCTTTTATCCTGTAGTCTGCTGCACATATTCTGGAGGTTTTGGAGAGTGCTACATAAATGATTACTGACACCTGACTATGTCAAAATCTTTTCTTTTCATCAACATGCTAAATTATTTTTGTGGCACGCCTTACAGAGGCTTTAATCATGATTCTTTGAGCAGGATGTTTTAGGTTAAACAGACGTGCTGAGCATTGTCATTACAAGGGTTGCCTGACTGGCCATACCAAACAAGCTCTATCCCTTTTCCGGTCCCCAACATTAACTCTCACTACTGTCTTCCGAATAGTTTCTTTTCAGCAGGTCTTAGTGTTATGTGAGATACATTGCTGGAGAAGCAATAAATGCTAAAATACAAACCCTTTAAATACCTCAGAGTATGTCTATCATTTTAAAATTTAAACTATAGACAAAATGGAAGTGTTGCTTGAAAATAGAACAAATGGTTATCCAAAAGCACGCTAAAGGCCTTCATTCGTAACTGAATTGATGGGCTGCAGGGTTTGGAGCGCAGGACAGAAAAAATGCACAGTTTTGTCCACTTAAGGCCAGGGCCAAGCACAGTCCCCAACAGCGTGTCTCGGTCTCACTCCACTGGTTTGAATAGTGTAGCTGGCCTGGCCTGCCACAGCCCACTAGCGTTGCTGAATGGAACAGTTATTGATGGAGCGGTGGGCCCCGCCGGGTGTTCTCTGGGCCTGGGGGATGCTTATCTGCGCTCGATTTGAGGCACCAGGGCATGTCCGCGAGCGAGAGGCTCCCCGTTGGCTCTCCTTCCCCGGAGGGAAGCACCTGAGATAGAGCTCCATCTCCCTCTGACAATCTGACAGCCCCACCTGGGGTCATGTACTGGTCACCAAGCAACCACTGGCAGGCAGTTACTATGCTAGCACACTGAACTGGGCTACCTGGTTAGAGAATCATGAGAATGGCAAAAAAAACCAGAGAGAACATTGATGAGAGTCCAAAGCTGAGAGAGGCTGACTGTGCTGTTAGAAGGTGACCAAGGGAGAAAACCATATGAGAACTTAATGCTAGTTTGATACTCCATGAGCCTACCTGTTTACGTATTGTGGATTGATAAGGATTTCATTAATATTTCAATCTGGTTTGAAATATTGATGGAGGATTGCTAATTCCTTTATAATAGGTTAGTTACAACAATACGGTATGAAACTAAAATGTACCCCCTCCTACCCTGTGTTTATCCTCTTACATGACTGATAGGCTGATCACTGACTTCATTGGCTAGTGCTGGGTTGTGATTTGGTTTGGTCTCTCTGCACACTGATAATATATTATATTAATAGCTTCCTAAATATGAGATCTGGTGCTGAGTACAGCGAAAGGTGTTTGGAATTAGCATCACTGACCCTCTCTTTGAATACATGAACACTGCCCTTAGGGGTAACACCGATATCTGCCTCTGTGCATCAGCGTTCATGCAGTATTTTCGCTTGTTATGATGAGAGCACACACACACACACACACACACACACACACACACACACACACACACACATACTGACAAAGAGGGCCTAGTATGGCTAAAACGAATGGCACTCAGACAGTCAACAGCTGTGGGTGAATAGCTGTAATTGGAGCACTTTCCCCAAAAGTGTTGTAGCACTAAGAGCGTCATAAACAAGAGACAGAGTAGTTCCTTTAAAATAACACACACTCTCCCGGAGACCATGCTGTTGGTCTAAATAAAAGGATATATCTGAAACCTTGGTACCACTTGCTAGGTCTTCTAAAGTACTAAATAAAATGTGCACAGTGGTGAATAACACTATGAATTCTGTGTTGACAGACAGATAAAACTCACATAATAAATGGACACTTCCCTATTTCCAACAATGGTCAGCCCTAAAGGAAAGTAATAAATGAACCGCTTGAGGTCATTTTGCATTGAATGCTTTGATAAATATGGTGTCATTTCACTGTCTCTGGTAAAAAACAAACCAGGTGCTTTAGCACAGTAAGTGTCTGTTGGTAAACCCACATCTTTGTAAAGCAGGATGTCTGTCCATACTGACACCCATAAATCATAACCCTTTACTGCAAATATTTAAGTTAGGACACTGATTCTTTTTTAAACTGCTTGAGTTGAGCTTATCAGGAAATGGATACTCTTTGTGTCTCTTCCCCTCTCTCTCTCTCTCTCTCTCTCTCTCTCTCTCTCTTTCCATCAGTCCCTCTCTGTCTCTCACACACATACACAAACAAACGCACACATTCACAGAAAAGTACACAGGGAGGGGAGCACATAGACAGACAGACAGACACAGACACAGACACAGACACAGACACACACACACACACACAGAGACACACACACACACACACACACAGACACACACACACACTCACATTCGCCGACCCACAGTGAGAGACAGTCACCTCCCTGCATCCCAGCAGTGCAGGCATGATGAGGCTAATGAACCCAGGGGAGAGAGGAATGTGAGGGAAAATGAGATTTTCACTTCAACACACATACCATTTCACAGCACATATTCAAGCCTCACACTCGCGCCTCTCAATTACAGTGTGACAGCCGGTCAGCTGCCCGTGTCCATTTGCATTTAGCGAATGATGTGATCCTGGGCTAAAAATGGTGGAATTTCACTGTATACTGAAGTAATAACTTTTTATGCATGGCAGTTATAGCAAAGGTGAGACTGGATTAACAAATACTTTTAATACCATATGCTATGATTATCTATACAATACATAACCTCTATATTACACTTAAGCATTTCAAAAGCATGTAGCCTACAAAATGATAATCCATGTTATCGCATGTGGACTGACAGGAAGACAAAACTGATGGTTAGGATTCAGTATATCTTACATGGCACATCTCTCTCTCTCTCTCTCTCTCTCTCTTTGTCTTTTGATAAAACATTTGATTTGATTGTTTAGAGGAAATGCGCTGCCATGGACCTGCTCCTGTCATCTGTTGTTGGCTGTTATAAGATATATGACTGGTATATGCTTGTCTCAGGACATGGTGTTAAAATACAGCCAAGGTCCAAACCCGTTTGAACAAATGCCCTGAGGAAGACAATCCTTAATGTGCACTATATAGCATTCTCAAATAATGTTACTGCACACACAACTGGCCATGCATGCAGGCAGGTGCAAGTGCACACACACACACACACACACACACACAAAGAGAGAGAGACTTGGTATAATAAGCAACTAAATCGCAGTCCAAGTTATTTGTACATGTGTTATATGTGTGTAGCATATATTGTCCCATTTGTGAAAAAGCACTAACAAGAAGTAACATATAGCAAGAAAGACTTTCATCTGAAACGCGTCTTGGTGTGTTTTGTCTGTTATATGCGGTGCCACAAGATGGCATCCTTTATCGCACGATAAAGGGGACACCTAAAACATAGTCCATAGAGACACATATTCGTACAAATATCGACGTCCATTACAAATATTTCCAAAATTCAAATAAATTAGCAGTTCGGAGATACACCGTGATTTGGTTCATTAAATGATGAGAAGTCGTGAGTTGCATATAGGCCTATAGCGGTTGAAGAAAGGACCGGAATCACTGTAAACCTGTTACTTACCTAGGCTTTGTGCTCTCAGGCATATGGCTTTAATTGGCTGCTTGCAACAAACAAAAAACATTTAAAGCATTTACTACAGCATTTACTACAACATGTCGCATTGAGGTTTGACGTTTCCCGTCTGCACAAACCCGGCCCTTTAAAATTTAAATGAATTATCACCTATTCATCTGATGTGTAAGTTTCCTCAAAATAAACCTTCCACGAATCAAGCGGAACAACCTATGGCCCCAGTGGTTGTAACCTTTATAAGGCCTCTGACAGCTGTTATTCATATGACAATTTTTAAGAATGACAGGTATGCATGGTCCTGTAAGACTACTGCAATGACGAGAATATCGACTTTTCTGATAGACATATGCTGCTCTTATTATAAGTGCAAAACACGTCGCACGCTGGAGGCACCAAAACGTCAATTGTAATAATTCTATGCGTATGTGGGCTTCAAATGTGAATTAAAAATGTAAACTATAAATGTATGTACTTAAAATGAGTGTGTCATAACTCACGTTGGATAAAAAAGATCCAAGAGGCTCTTCCCTCTCCATACCCTTACACATGGCTAGGATACTGTTTCCAGTTAAAAAAAGACGTTAACTTGTTAACTTGTGCTCGCAGGCGTTCTAACCGAAGTGTCCGATGCAGCCTACGCCTCCTGAAATGATCGACGCGACGTTCACCCATTACTATCGCTCACCAAGCATCCTCTACCAATAACGGAGAGCGGAGGTGCAACCTCGCGTTGTGGGAGGTTTCAGCGCATGGTGCTTTGGCTCTCAATGGGAGTAAAGAGGGATGCTGGACGGATTCACAAACTCAGCTGGACCCCTGTTTTCAGAACAGTCGGACTGTAAAGGAACGTAGCCAGGTATACCTGGATTAAACGCGAATAGTTGCACTATATAGTGATTGCATTTTCTCGTATGTATGGGCATGTCAAGCGGACTTGATGGTTGATCATGGGTAGGACTGAAAGGCTGGAGACGGGTGTCGCTCAGGTGACATCAACACCGTTAACTTTCCCCTCAAGTACCTAATGGACGCTGGCGAACAAGTGGAACCATGAGGAACTCGCCAAACGCGTGCAAGGATTTATGCCACCGTGGCAGTACAAGAACAGTTTCGCAGTTTTAAGAGAAACATTCGAAATTTCCACACAAATGTGTTATGATGAATGTGCATGTGCGTCTTATAGACCGCTCTCTTAAGCGCCCGAGCTGTCTGTGAGAGTAATGGAGACGATCTCAGCTTTCGCAGTAATGAAGTGACAGTGCCAAAAAGCACTCAAGCCACAGTGCATGGAACTGATTGCGTGCACATCTGATGTTACATGGGTTCAGGTATGCCTGTTGTAACAATACATGTGAAGTATAACGTTGTCAAGATATTCAGTGTTCACGTGCTTCACGACAGCGAGCTGTTTCGTGGCTACATGTTTGAAACTTTCACGCACATGGACGCACAAGTACATGACAACACATGGTGTGTGGCAAGGAGAATGTAAACGTTTGTTTCTCGGAACGACGTGACTATTTGATTCATTCCTGAAAAAGAAGGCGGTATTTTGGAGAAAGTACGTCGGAGCTGTCTTGGATATCATCTCAAAGGCATTGGGCGAGTACAAGCACTGGAGACACTTCAGAGTAATCAACTGAATGTGTTATGGGACGGCAACATTCTAGTTTGTTTCGCGCAGCTGAATGTCATTTTAATCAGTTGCGGTCATTTGTCTCACCCAAAAGACAATTTTATATACGCCAGTGAAAGTGGATGTCATGGCTATACAATGGAATACAGACACACAGCAGTAAACTAGTGAAACTTGATCACCAGTAAAGGAACTTCCATGCTTACCGGTTGTACTGCTACTCTGAAAGGGTAAAATGAATTCCAGACTTCGGAAGAAAATTTAGTTTAGCTCTGTCATATGGATCTTGTTCATTTTCTTTGGAGTCTCCTGAAACGTCATCATTCACTGACAGATGCTCCCACAGGTGTTTCAGGAAAGGTACAGTAACCGTAGGCAAGCAGCAGACATTTAAGTGCTACAAGATGAATCATTTATGTTACCAGATATTACTGACAACCCCTCATTTCCAATGTCATATTCTATCCGGTTCACAGTGCTGTTACATAAACAGGAGACGCTGATTCACACAAATTCATTTATGACCCCTCTGCTTTTTCTTTGCTTAAAATGAGTGAACATGGGGAAAAAACAAACACATTTCGTTTTTTTTATATAGTTAATTTCATTGTAAGATTGCCCTTTTGATAACATAATTATTGACTGTAACACAAGTCAGAGTATTCATGACTAATTACGAAATCCATTTACTTTCACACATCTTTTATGATACTGGACACCAACATTCTGAAGAGCTGTGTTTGTTTCACTCCGCAGTTGCTTTTCTGCATCCAGGGAGTCCTTATCTGAAAACATGCTCCTCTTGGTATGAGTGCCTGTGCCGTGGGCTAGAAGAGGACCCCGCTCCCTTCCTACCTCCTTCTCCTGCCTTCCCGTCACCACTGCCAGCCCCTCTTGCACACATGCAGGCCAAGAAGAGGTACCTGCTGGTGTCTCTGGGGGCCTGTCTTCTTCTGCTTGCCTACTTGTGGGGACTGCAGATCGGGGAGTTTCACCAGGAAAGCCACCAGCAGCTCTACGCTGCCAACGCCCAAGGTCCCCGAGGTCCCCGACTGCCCAGGCAGCACTGGCCGGAGTGGGGCCACTCTCTGAGCGCCTACCTGGATGGGGTGGAGCAGGAGGAGGACAGCCCCGTGGGCATCCACCAGCACTCCTCCCCCAGGGAGAGGCGGGAGATCCGCACCAACATCTACAAGAGCCGCCGGTGCCGCATGGACACCTGCTTCGACTACAGCCTCTGCGAGAGGGGCTTCAAGGTGTACGTGTACCCGCTGGCCAAGGGGGAGAAGATCTCCGAGAGCTACCAGAAGATCCTGACGGCCATTGAGGACTCCCGCTTTTACACCACGGATCCGCAGGAGGCGTGCCTGTTCGTGCTGAGCATCGATACGCTGGACAGAGACCAGCTCTCTGCCCAGTATGTCCACAATGTCAAGGCCAAAATCCAGAGCCTTCCTTTGTGGAACGAAGGAAGGAACCACCTTATTTTCAACCTCTACTCGGGCACCTGGCCGGACTACACAGAGGAGCTGGGCTTTGATATTGGTCAGGCGATGTTGGCCAAGGCCAGCATCGATATGGATAATTTCAGGCCACACTTTGATGTGTCCATTCCTCTTTTTTCAAAAGACCATGTCCAGAAAGGAGGAGACAAGGGTTATTTGACACTCAATAATGTCCCGCCATCAAGGAAATATGTGCTAGTTTTCAAAGGGAAGAGGTATCTCACTGGTATAGGCTCAGAAACCAGAAACGCACTCTATCACATTCACAATGGAGATGATATCATTTTATTGACTACCTGCAAGCATGGGAAAGACTGGGAGAAACATAAAGATGGCCGATGCGACAGGGACAATGAAGAATACTCAAAGTAAGACCCACTTTCATTTTTGTTCTGTTGGCTGAAGTTCTTGCTTTGTTGTTTTGGTGTGTGTGTTCAATAGTGGCCAGCTGCACTTGTTGAATTACCACAGCTATTGTTTGGCTCAGGTTGTTTTGTCTGGGTTGATAATGGTAAACTCGAGACTTGCCTGTATATAACTCTTCAGAAAGTGCAACATTTCTAAATTCAGCGGGCTTACACCTGCAGTAGCCAACACTGGGTTTTTACTTGAAAGTAACACATTTAACCTGCAGGCAATATGATGTTGCATTGGCAAGCCGATTTGCATACACAAGCTGCTGTTTCGAGGTTGTAATCATCTTAGGTGAGAAGCTCATGTAACTGTGTCACCTCAACCTACTTTTTACAAAGAGGCACATATAAAAAAAAAAAACTCTGAGATGCTTGAGAAGTTGAAAGAGGCCCATCTTCAGGTATACCACTGTGAAGAATTATCCTTGGAATAGTTCTGAGGGGCAATGCGTTCTGTTTGGCTTCTTTGTTCTGTGTGGGTGAAAAAGCTCTGCGCTTCAACACTTTAGGTCTCAAAGCTGCAGAAGAGCGAGAGCTGCAAATAAAAGTAGTTTGTCTGCGGGAGTTCACAAAATGGAAGGCTTACTCGAAACATTCCAGCCGCTTAGATGCTTATGTTTATATATATATATATATACAGTACGTAGGTTTGAATGTTTTTATCAGACAGTCAAAGAATCGGCTTTGTGAATGACTTAACATCAGTAACAGCAGTTGTTTTAGGGTCCTTGGTGTTTCGATTTGATGTGCAATAAAAGACAGTCTCTGTTTTGAATGGGGCTCTACCGTGGTACTGGGCTGAGGATCATAACCCATTGTAACTGTAACTCTTTGCAAAAATCACATTCCTCTGCTATGATGACTTGTCTTTTTTCCATGAGCGCACCAAACGGTAACTTGCATAATCCAGTAATCCTTTACGGAACCATGTGATGCCTCAAACTTGCCTCATTTAACCTGGGACCACATGGGAAGAGCCGGCCTCCATTGTGTACCGCTGCTCTGATTTGTTCTGTGCCGCTGAGCTTCCCCCCTGCCACCCTTTGTTGCGACGCAGGCTTGTTTGTGGACACAAGACAGTGTCATCACTGATGATGCCTCAGTCCCAGGTTTTTAACTGGAATTTTAGGCAGTGGTGTTTTTTCAGTCAAAGCTATTGTCTCCAAGAGGGCCTCCTTATAATGTACTGGGGATAGGGAACAAATATATTTTTCACGCCTTTCACTGTTGAATGACAACCAGCGTGCGATGCCCCTTCTGCATCCGCTGTCATAATCATTGATCTCGATCAAACACTGTGATTACTCAGCCGCATAGATCTCACATGTAAATGTAAACATCATGTGAGCTACTCCAATAGCAGGGAAGACATAAGTGTTTTGTGTGGCAAAAGCACAATTAGATGAGCGGTTGGAATAATCCATCTTCACTGTGTAGTGAAAGCATTTTGTTGAAGACTCAGTGTGTAAGAAAAATGTTCTGACCAGGAGACATTTACTATTTAAATAAATGTGGTTGGGTATCAAAGCGGCAGAGCTAGTCAATAACTGGCCCTCAGCTGAGAGGTGCTGCATATTGGTGGAGATCATACCTCATTCTGGGCTGGACTGGGGTGGGAGGGGGGGGTGGGGGGGATGATTTGACTCTACAGTGATAACAACCCTCCACTACCATACAGAAGAATAGGGGCCTAATACTGATAACATTACAGCTTGCACTCATAATCTCTAATGCATTGATTTATTATTTAAATTGGTTTGCATCACCCTAGGTAGAGGATGTTTAAGATGGTGAAGATCGTAATTTCCGTATGAAGCATAGCAACATAGCATAGTCATTTTAAGGCCAAAGGTTCAGATGGTTCCTGATTAGGATGTACATTTAAACACTGTTGCATCGCAAAGGCCACAGATTGTTGGTCAGCTGATCAGATGAGTCATGTACTGGCCTGTTGTGATTTCTTGAATCATGTGGTGCTCGTCCAGCTTGTTTTGAGAAATTGGACACGAGATGAATTGAACTAATGGCTGAGATTTATGTGGACTGCCAGCCTCTGGCCAGTGAGAGAATTAGGAGCTGTCAACATGCAGAGCAGTGTCTGTCAATGACGCATAGTGTGTGGAATTGAATTGTGGAAGTCGGAATAATTAAATTCTGCTTCCTGTTCAGTGTTGACTCCCAACTATTATCTCAACCAACTGTGGCAAAAGGCTTCCTACGGAAATTAATACATAACACCATTCCCTTTTGTTTGTGACATACAGGAAGTTAATCTATGAAATGTTTCACAAGATAATTAAGATGTGGGGAAGAGAGAGAGAGAGAGAGAGAGAGAGAGAGAGAGAGAGAGAGAGATCAATAGTAGTAAGGCCCAATTGTAGTAAGGCCCATTTTTAACAGGCACTCTTACTGAGGACTTGCACGTTTACTATGCTCAGACTTCATCCGTGATGAAAAGGAGCATACATCTATCTAGGCTGTGTTTTACTCAGTAGTACCTGATGAGCAGAGGGTTCTTGTTGATGTCTCAGGTACAGTTAGTGTGTATTCATAAAATCACTCAAATTGTACAGTTTACTTAATCAAATCTCCATCACACCAACAGCGATGTCCAAAGACATCAGCACCGTGCCTGAGAAAGTCCTCCTCTGAAGGACTGATGAAATGAATATCACATTCAATTTTCATCTTCATTTTGGTTTCCAACAACTGCTGATTTGCAGAGAGATAACAAGAAGCCTTGGTTGGTACTTTGAAAAGCCCCACACTCAACTTCATATAAGAAGCTGCAGTGTTTTGAAGATTTGAATGATCATGAGGAAGTTCTAACTATGTCGTGAAAAAAAAGATCATCATTACTTCACTGTTGAAATTTTAATGGTTATAACAGATGTGTACTACAAAAATGAGGTCAAACAGGTCTTTTTTTCGCTCTGAAATATTTTGAGTTAATTGAATGCAATCTTGGTTGAGCACTGATAAAACTGTGTCTGGTTTTCGGTTCTGGAACCATCTCAACGGTTCTGTTCCCAACTACAGGCGCCACGTGCCTTTACATAATGGACTTCCAGAGAATAGTTTCATAAGGGTTTGCCTTTGGCAGACACTAACTGGTGATTTAACCAGTGTGTTTGTTAACAAAGTCGTACCAAGTAAAGATTAATATGGAGCTATACTGGAGATGTTTCCACACAGTTTTAAACAATAAAATGCAGTGTTGATTGAGGCCAATTTTGGCAGTAGAGCTGATCGATAAGGGTTCCATTATGGAGATGAGTACAGCAACTCCCCCCTCATAGGTAGGGGGCAGTAGGATCTCATGGAGGTATTGACATTTGGTTCAGCCCCCCTCTCCTTTGGGAGATTGAAATGTGCCATTTTATCATTTCAAAAGCACAGGTTTCCAGTTATATAGTCCATGGTAAAATATTAGATGCACTTCTGACCTAAATGGCTTTAATGTAAAAATGTTTTGTGTGCGTGCATGCGTTTGTTTGCGTGTGTTATTAGTTGGGGGCAGGTGTATTACATAAGAGCCTTAGCTAGATGCTCCTAGAGGACACGTATCCAGGTATCATCGTCATAAAGCTCCATGACCCCTTGTGCTCAAAGTATTACCCACAGCGAGAACCCTTTTGAGGGGGAGACTTTGATTGTAATGTTATTAGAATTGTATTTCATCAATGAGATTGTACAACAGGTAATGCAAGCATTGAAATCAGGCTTGAGTTAGCCTTAATGATTATGTTTGCGTTACCATACATCTTACGTATGTGCAGTACAGCTCTGAGAGTTATCTGTGGATTGCCTCAGACAGTCCTCCTGTGATTGACATGTCCACACAGAGGTGAGCAATTCCACTGCAGGTTTGCTCACAGAAAGCCCTGGGTCTGACTCAGACTAGGCACCTAGGGGGCCGGGGAGTCCTGCGGTCTGAAAGCCCTGGGTCAGACTGAGACTAGGCGCGTAGGGCCGGGGAGTCCTGCGGTCTGAAAGCCCTGGGTCTGACTCAGACTAGGCACCTAGGGGGCCGGGGAGTCCTGCTCTACTCTTCCCTCTAACAGATCAGAGGCGTGGGGCTGGGCGGCAGAGCGGCAGAGCGGCTCAGGAAACAACGGCAAATATGTTTGGCGTCAAGGATTCCGTCTCCTTGCCATATTAAGTGCCCTGCTTATATACTGGGTCGATTGACTCTGCTCCCTCTCTTTCAAACTCTGTGTGGGTTATATGGGAGGGGAAAAAAACGAATGACTGGATTCGCCTCAATCAGAGGACTCTTCTTTATTTTTTTTTATCTTTCTGTATTGTTCTTTTTCATTATTTATTTATCAATTTTCACAGACCCCTTGGAAGGAATGAAAATGCATGAAGGAATGAAACATACCTGAATTGCCCCAATTAAATTATGTTATTTTATCCAGTAAAGAAGAATAGCATAGTCCTCAAACCCCTGCCTTTGACATAAATGATTGTGATATAATCACACCTTGTGTAGTCCATCTGTACGTGTTCTGCTGCAGTGAAGTGTGTGCCCGTATGGACCTTATTATTGACTAAAGAACATACCAGCATGAAAGTGGTGAAATTATAATTATTATTTTTTTAAATGAAAGACATTTTTTTTAAGTGTTCCAGATTTGCGAAATGTCAGGTGCTTAGACTTGGCAAAAGAGTGTTGAAACTGTGTGATAGGCACGCTCATGTCGACCTCATCGTTAAAGTCAGCGTTTGGACAAGGAGACAAGAATAAGAATGACCGTAAGAATGTCAGTGTCTCCATGTGCATCAAGCGTTGCCAGTTTGGTCTTCGCTGCGAACAGTACGGTACTTCCTCGGAGTTGCAGCTAATTGCACTTGACTTCCATGTATGCACATTTAGAAATCAGATGTGTGCTCCAACTGTGCCCTCACACTGCTGAAGCTCTTCTGGAGAGTCCTTTCATTACCTCAGCGCCGTACGACAGAAAGAGAGAGAAAGAGAGAGAGAGAGAGAGAGAGAGAGAGAGAGAGAGAGAGAGAGAGAGAGAGAGAGAGAAAGAGAGAAAGAAAGAGAGAGAGAGAAAAAGAAAAAGAGAAAGAGAGAGAGAAAGAGAGAGAGAAAAAGAAACAGAGAAAGAGAAAGAGAAAGAGAGAGAGAACCAGCAGCAGAAAGGCAGAGCAGTACTCCACAGTGGAGGGCCCACATCAAAGCCCATTAAAACCTCGCACTTGTCCCACTCTTGAGGTGAGAGCGCCCTCTCCTCTCCTAAAGCCTCGACTTTGCGCTACTGAAACAAGAAAGGGGGGGGGGGGGGTTGAAGCCACCACAAATGCAGCAGTTATCAGAGTCTCCATGCTGTATGCTGGGCATCTGTCAGTGGGGCTTTTTTGGTGGTGAATATCCCCACCTCTACAGGGGAATATCTACCACATCTACCACCCCACCCTCCATCCATGTGTCTGTGTGGGGCCACTGGAACTCGGTCCATGCCGGAGGAGAGAGGCCGAGGCCGGGTGTTTGAGACCCCCGTGTGTGTTTGACAGTCAGATCCCCCTCAGGAAGCGCAGGGACCAGCTTTTGAACAAACGTCCCCCAAACCCCCCCCTCACAAACCACACACTCACTTCCTCCCCACTCTCTCTGGTTCTCTCTCCACCCCCACCAACACACTATTACAGAGACCAGTGGGTCAATCATCTTTACAGCATGTTTTATGAAGAGTGACACTCCCATGAATAAAACTGCACTTTATTTGCTATGTCAAATTTGATTTATCAAATCGATGCGATGGAATATTCAAGAGGGTGTCAGGGATTGTGGGATTCTTTCCCCCCCCTCCACTTAGTACAGAGACCCATTCTACAGATCTAGACTTTGAGGCTACGTACGAGTGTAGGAGTCTGTGTTGGTGTGGGGTAAAGGTAGAAATCAATGTCTCAGGTGCACTTCAGCGTGAATTCGCTGGGAGTATCCTTAAGCCTCATGCATGTTACTGAACACATTAGCAAATGGCTGTGAATCTGTTCAGACTGAAGCACAGACAGGGGGCAAATATTGTAAACTTCAGCAGTGCTGTTGCCCTGATGTGTAATTAAAAGCGCTGTGGATGAAACCACAAACTTTAACTATTGCTTTAGTAGGGCTGTCTGTTGCAGTTACGGTTTGGCAGAGATGTTTGTTGTCCTACCTGCATTGTGTGTGGGCTTCTCTGCAAATTAATCTTCATTTATGGGTTTAATATGCCATGATTTGTGATGAAGCAATTCCTAATTTAATCTAAGGGGATTTATTGCTGTTTAATTCTAATTAAAAATGGAATATTATAAATGATCCGCAGGAAGTATTTGACGGATGTATTTTTTGTTTTGCTTAATCAGAAATGCTGTCTAAGCCCAGACCAGTGATTGAATATTACTTGTATTTTATTGTGAAGGCAAACTAACTCATTTATAAAATTTCCACTCTACAATTCCTTCGTAATTACTGAATTCATATAGTCACCTGTGGAACTGTGTATATATGAAGTGAAACAGTAACACACTTGACATTCTGCCTAGACATGAGTTGATCTTTCATTGCCAAGACGCAAATACATTGTCTAAATAAATAGATGGATAGGATATCCATGTTACATTACTTGTCTAAGTTAGATTTGTGATCAGGAGTCATGCACCTGGCAATTAACTCTGTTGTTCCATTCTACTTTAAAGCACTGCATTTCCACTGAAGTAGTATGGATAAATGTGTTTTTTTATTAAATACATCTCTATTTTTATATACCCCCTTTTTAAGTCATTTTACCCTGGGCATGGCAGGCATACATCGGACTGGCCCCCTCTAGGTACTGCACTCTGGTGTGGGCGGGGTTGACTTTATTGTCCTTTCCTAACTGACAACATCCTGCTGCTTTTTAAATGTAGTTCAGGAAAAAGAGAGACAGAGACGATGGAGAGAGAGAGAGAGAGAGAGAGAGAGAGAAAGCTAGAGATCAGTCCCCGATGTGTGACTGGCACTTCTGTTGGCATTTGCTATTAAACACCTACTCCTCTGACGCCTACTCTCGTCTGAGGCTCTAATGTCCATATCGTGTGTGTGTGTGTGTGTGTGTGTGTGTGTGTGTGTGTGTGTGTGTGAGCAGGTGGCTGTGAATGCCTACTGATGAGGTTGCTGTAGCGCCGCCATCGCCTCCCTCCTGTGCATCTCCTGCAGGTGCAGATCACGCTGATGGCATTTTGACACGTTCTGCTCCTCGTCCCCCAGAGCCACCCATGACACACACACACACACACACACACACACACACTCCGTACCTCTACAGCGGAGGCCCGAGCCTTGATTTTCCCCGGTCTGGTTGACACATGTTGTCCATCCTCGGCCGAGGCATTTTAATGCCTGTCTAGATAGATGGGAAAAACTGGGTGGAACAGGGGCTAGAATGTGTCTGTGTGTATGTTTGCATAAAACTGCATGTTTGACAGAAATTCAGTTTTGTCTTTGTGTGTGTGTGTGTGTGTGTGTGTCAGGGTGTTATGACCGTGTGTGTCATGCTCTCTTTTAAAGTGTCTGTGCAGGCATCTATAGGCGTGCATGGTGTGTGTGCGTGTAGTGTAGGTAAGTGTGTGTGTGTGTGTGTCTGTGCACGTGTGTGTGTGTGCGGCTCCACGTCTTTCAGGCTGTGTGGCTTGAGCTAGGTTAATACCAGTGTGTGGTGACACAGGGTTGTCAGGGGAGACGGGGCTTAGAGCGTGAGCGTGAGTGGGGGCCAGGCTGTGCTCTGATTCCCCCACCCCACCCTGCGCTACCTTCAGTGGGAAATGCCAGCGCGACCCAGCGGGCTGACCTGGCTGTTCCCAGCCCCATCATCCCATTATTAAAGCCCCCTCTCTGGGCAGGCGGCCGGGGGGGGGGAGTGGCGGTAGTGGCAGGCGTGAAGGTGACAGCCGACAGCTATCCTTCACGGGGGGACACGCAGCCTCCAAATCAAACGACACAGGGGCCTCAACCTTTTTCACCTCGACCTTTATTCCTTACCTTTTTCCTCTCTTTGATGTCTCACATCTTAAAGTTGCCAGTAGCTACAGAAAATGAAGAAATATCTGTGGAAAAGTGTGTGTGTGTGGTGTGTGTGGTGTGTGTGGTGTGTGTGTGTGGTGTGTGTGTGTGGTGTGTGTGTGTCGTAGAGGGGGCAGCGTGTCAATGCTTGCATGCTCTGGGTGTCCCAGGTCCCATGTGCTTAGAATAATGATGTCAAGGCAGGGGGAATATCTCCCTCATGAGGAGTGCATGTGGGGGCCCCCAGGGACCACTCCCTCACTGCTCTGGCTCGACCTCAAAGGGAAGCGGGACGGAGGTCGATCGATTCCGCTCAAGGTGACGCCAAGTGTGACGTTCAGAGGCAACCTGATGCAACGCCCTGAGCCTGAATATGGATGACGGGAGAGAAAACGGAGGTGTTGTAGCAGCCGAAGAAGAAGAAGAAGGAGTAAATGAAGAAGACAGACAAAGTGAAAGAAGAAGAGAAAAGTGAAAGAGTGCTTTTTTCTTTGTCAGCAGCACTCACTCAGCTCAGAGATCGGTTGTCACCCTGACCGCAGACACACAGGTGTGGCTCTGTGCTTTTGAAGCGAGGGAGGGAGAAAGTGGAGGTGAATCTGAGCCTTTTGGACCAGGGAGGTAGGGAGGGAGGGTTGGGGTGCGGGGGTGAGGGGGTGAGAGATTGTCTCTCAGGCGACACGGTTCAGCTCTTGGCCGTGTGTGTGTGTGTGTGTGTGTGTGTGTGTGTGTGTGTGTGTGTGGCTCCACTCAGCTCACCGGCACACAGAGAACAGAAAGAGCCTCAGGCCAGGGCTTCATTTCTGTAGTAGGTTGGCTGGATGAAAATAAAGTGTGTATGTATCACAGGGAGACAGACAGAAGGAGGAAGAGATGGAAAGTAAGAGAAAGAGGACAGGAGAGAAGAAGAACGATGACAAGAAGAAGTGATAGAACAATGAAGGAAAGACAAAAAAGGCGAGAGAGCGAGAGCAAGGACAACAGGTGGAAGAGGAAGTAGAGCGGATCCCAGCCTAAACATACTGGATGTGCCTGGAGCACTGACAGCTGAAGTTACACTGCCTCTCTCCCCTCTCTCCCTTGAGCTCACTGTGAGACTCTAATGGATGCACTGTTCTGAAGAGAACAGCGACCTTTTAACATCTGTTTGGCAATCGCATATGTTATTCTACCCAATCAGCTGATTAAACAGCAATGGTATTAACTTGAGGCTATTTTGACTGTCTCAAGTGTTCCCCTTTTCTGACCCTCTCTCTAGACAAACAAAGATAACATTAGATTACAAGAACTCTCCGGAATTCTCCGTCTTGCATTCCATCTGGGAACACTGTGATACTGTCTGAGAAAAGCTGCCACTAGGAAGTCATTTTCTGCCTGAGATAATGCGTCAGATGAGAGGCGATCGCTCGCTCGCTCGTTCGCTGCGAGGCAGCCAGCTGGTCGAGCACTCCGGCTCTCCTTCCCCCTCTTGTCTCCTCTTGTACCCTGTCATTTGAGGCCACCAGCCCTGGGTATCAGAGCACACCTCAATCAATTGGCCACTGTGCATTCAGGAACTGGGAGTGCACTGGAAAGCGACCGTGATTGTTCGTCTGATTCAGACAAGGGTAAATATAGTAGCTCTGTTCTCGGATGCCACAAGATAAGATGGAAAGTGCACTGTGTGTGTGTGAGTGTGTGTGTGTGTGTGGGTGCTTATTATTTTGTGCGTGTGTGGGAGAGAGTCAGCATGTATGTTTGATTCCCATGCTTTATTGACTGACATTGCCTGTGTGAATTCCCTTGTCCTCATGTTCATCATCATTTAGACAGTGATGTTAATCCCCAAAGCGTTGGCATGCGAGTGCACTTATGCAGACATACATCTATCAGTGTGTGTGTGTGTGTGTGTGTGTGTGTGTGTGTAAACTATGCAGACATGCATCTATCTGTGTGTGTGTGTGTGTGTGTGTGTGTGTGTGTGTGTGTGTGTGTGTGTGTGTGTGTGTGTGTGTGTGTGTGTGTGTGTCTGTGTGTGTGTAAACTATGCAGACATGCATCTATCTGTGTGTGTGTGTGTGTGTGTGTGTGTGTGTGTGTGTGTGTGTGTGTGTGTGTAAACTATGCAGACATACATCTCTGTGTGTGTGTGTGTGTGTGTAAACTATGCAG
>NC_045166.1:2194251-2254251 GCF_900700415.2 Clupea harengus
ATATAAAAAAACAGATAATGACCAAAGGAATTAATTGTTTTACAGCACAGCACAGCACAGCACAGCAATTATGTATTCCTGTAGACAAAATACTATACAGTGCAAAGACAGTATTTAACTAAGTCAAACTTTTGCTTTAAGAACAGACTTTATCATCCTTTAGCAGGCTAAAGTGAGTGAGGAAAACGTGCTTATATTCAGCAAATGCTAGCACCAGCATCTTGAAATGAGGCTATTTGCTAGGCAATTTACCTTGAAATCAGTACAGCTACACTAAAAACAAGTATGTTTGCCTATATCCCCAAAAGATTTAAGAATTATTTTCTCAATATGTAGACAAATGTGCTTAAATTCAGCAAATGCTAGCACCATCATCTTGAAGTAAGGCTATATGTTAGGCAATTGATCTTAAAACCAGTAAACCTACACTAAAAACAAGTACATTTGCCTAGAAAAAAATATAAATATAAGAATTATTTTCTCAATATGTAGGAAAATGTGCTTATATTCAGCAGATGCTAGCACCATCATCTTGAAAGAAGACTATATGTTAGGCAATTTATCTTGAAATCAGTAAAGCTACACTACAAAGAGGTACATTTGCCTAAATACAAAAAAAATGTATTATTATTTTTCAAGCTTTATTTTTTTGGCTTTTTTGCCTTTACTCAGATAGGACAGTAGGTAGAGACAGGAAGCGAGCTGGAGGGAGGGATTGAGAAATGACCGCAAGTCAGACTCGAACCTGAACTCTTACCTGTGTTCCCATTTTGCCCATTCATGGTGCAGGGTTGCTGCCGCTTGCGCCACAGCTCCATCCCTAAAAGAGTCATCTGTTGAGGATATTGCCATTTGTTTTGGAGAGTTTTGAAGTCAAATGCTCTTACCCGGTAGGAAGAAATATCTTGTCAAACAAAAAACAAGTATATATTGCCTTGATTTAAGATATTTTATCTTACTAAGATGGTGTATCTTAATAAGGTACTATAACTTGTTACTGAGATTTTATTACTGGTTCTGAGCAAAAGAAATCGCTATATTTAAGCAAATTGTCCTAGATATTGAGAAAATAATTCTTACGGTATCTAGGCAAATGTTCTTAAAAAGCTTTACTGATTTCAAGATAAATTGCCTAAGGTACTATAACCTGTTACTTTATTATTGGTTCTGAGCAAGTTAGTGCTTGGAACTAGTTTCATCACCACTGGCAAGTACAAAACTGCTTTGTCAAAGTCAGAATCAAGACAAATGTACTTGAATTTGAGCTTAGATGCCCATTGTTTAAAGAAACAATGTTAAGACTCGAACCACATACACATATGTCTGACCATTGGACCCAATGATTTGATCTCTGATGGCAAATGAATCACATAATGCTGTTTAGGTGTAACACTGCGGTCTCTATTATCTCAATGATCAATTGCACATATGCATTGACTTCAAAACTCTCCAAAACAAATGGCAATATCCTCAACAGATGACTGTTTTAGGGATGGAGCTGTGGCACAAGCGGCAGCAACCCTGCACCATGAATGGGTAAGATGGGGATACAGGTAAGTGTTCAGGTTCGAGTCCAACTTGCGGTCATTTCTCAATCCCTCCCTCCAGCTCGCTTCCTGTCTCGCTCTACTGTCCTATCTGAGTAAAGGCAAAAAAGCCGAAAAAATAAAGCTTGAAAAATAATAATTAGAAATTCAAAAAATCGTTGAATTTAAGCAAATTGTCCTAGATATTGAGAAAATAATTCTTACAGTATCTAGGCAAATGTACTTGTTTTTATTGTAGCTTTACTGATTTCAAGATAAATTGCCTAACATATAGCCTTATTTCAAGATGATGGTGCTAGCATTTGCTGAATATAAGCACATTTTCCAACATATTGAGAAAATAATTCTTATATATTTTGGGCATCTAGGCAAATGTACTTGTTTTAAGTGTAGCTGTACTGATGTCAAGATAAATTGCCTAACATATAGCCTCATTTCAAGATGATGGTGCTATCATTTGCTGAATATAAGCACATTTTTCTACATTTCGAGAAAATAATTCTTAATTTTTTTTGTATTTAGGCAAATGAACTTGTTTTTAGAGTAGCTTTACTGATTTCAAGATAAATTGCCTAGCATATAGCCTCATTTCAAGATGATGGTGCTATCATTTGCTGAATATAAGCAAATTTATTTACATTTCGAGAAAATAATTCTTAATTTTTTTGTATTTAGGCAAATGTACTTGTTTTAGTGTAGCTGTACTGATTTCAAGATAAATTGCCTAGTATGTAGACTCATTTCAAGATGATGGTGCTAGCATGTGCTGAATATAAGCACTTTTTCTACATATTGAGAAAATAATTCTTAAATATTTGGGTATATCGGCAAATGTACTTGTTTTAGTGTAACTGTACTGATTTCAAGATAAATTTCCTAGCATGTAGCCTCATTTCAAGATGATGGTGCTAGCATTTAGTGAATATAAGCACGTTTTCCTACATATTGAGAAAATGATTCTTAAATATTTTGGGTATATAGGCAAATGTACTTGTTTTAGTGTAGCTTTACTGATTTCAAGATAAATTGCCTAGCATGTAGACTCATTTCAAGATGATGGTGCTATCATTTGCTGAATATAAGTACATTTTTCTATATATTGAGAAAATAATTCTGACAGTATTTTGTATTTAGGCATATGTGCTTGTTTTAAGTGTAGCTTTACTGATTTCAAGATAAATTCCCTAGCATATAGCCTCATTTCAAGATGATGATGCTATCACTTGCTGAATATAAGCACATTTTTCTACATTTCGAGAAAATGATTCTTCATTTTTTTTTATTTAGGCAAATGCACTTGTTTGTAGTGTAGCTTTACTGATTTCAAGATAAATTGCCTAGCATGTAGACTCATTTCAAGATGATGGTGCTATCATTTGCTGAATATAAGCACGTTTTCCTACATATTGAGAAAATAATTCTTAAATATTTTGACAAATGTACTTGTTTTTAGTCTGGCCACACTCATTTTAAGATACATTTGGGTTCTTTGAGGCTAGATATTTTTACTTTTTTTACAAAGTCTTGGTAAGTCAAATCTTCCTGTTCTGTTGGCAGATAATTTAGCTTATTTTAAGTGATATATACCCCCTTTTTTTACTTTTTTTTCTTGTTTTTGAAGGCTGATTTTTTGCAGTGTGGAGCTGTTTGCCCGGTGCGGTGCTGGAGCTGAGCAGTGCTGTGCGCTGCCCAGAGTCCTCCTCAGACCTGGCTGCACCACAGACGATGGAGGGGCTGAGCGTTAGCTCTCCTGTGAAACGCTGCCACCGTCAGACTGCCCAAACAGGCTGGCTGCACAAAGAGAGAGGTCAAAGGTGGGAGGTAGAAAACAGTTCAAAAACTGGCCCTAGTTTGGATCTGGAGTCATTCGCAAGCAGTTTGTTTTTAAAGGACGATGCACGATGTTGTTTTTTTTGTTTGCAGAATTTCAACTGCCTTCCCTTGTTCAAGCTTTTTTTTGCTGTTTATTTATTCGGAACGGGATGCGTGCGATGTGATGTCATTTCTCACGGAAGCTTTGTCAAACTTAATCTGCCTTTATGTGGCCCGGCATATGGCAGTGCCGTTTCCACTCTAATCTAATCACTTGTAATGGCGTTTTTTACTGGTGGGTTTAATGTAGCCAGCTGTTGTTCAGCATCCCTCCTGTGTGTCACTTCCCATCTCTGTCACCCAGCACACTCCACCACTTCACGCTGGGTAGTGCTTCCCACACTCCTCCCTCTCCCCCTCTCTCTTCATCCCCCTTTTCATTTCTCCCTCTCCCTCCATCACGGTAAAATGAAATGTTTGAAACATGGAGAGGGGAGCGTAATTCTGTCCTGAGTACATCTGAGGTCTCTGCAGCAGTTAGAGAGGAGGAAGGATAAATGGAGGGTTTTTTTGAAAGGCCCTGTGTGTAAAGAAATGCTTCTATTGTTTATTATTGTTGGTCCTCCCTTGACACGTTAGTCCTGTCAGAGGTCAATGATGAACTCAAACAAAGAAAGTTTTCACTGGAGGAGTAGTTAATCACCGTTCTTACCCAACGAAACATTAGGTCATGTAAACTGTAAAGCCGGCCCGTGAGGAGAAGTTCAAACGGCTGAATCAAGGTCTTCTTGGTCCCGCTTCACCTGGAGATTGTCACGCGGTGGTGTTTTTGTGTCTCGGCCTCCATCTTGTTGGAAGTGGGAGAATAACATGTTTCTTATGTTTCTTCTCCCCTGTTGTCCCACTTTCTACTGATTTATTTATGCACTCATGCAATATTCATCCCCCAATAATATTCCCAGTCCACAGTGTGTGCGTGCGTGTTGCACAGAACAGGTTTTTATCAACTCTCTTTCTCTCTCTCTCTCTCTCTCTCTCTCTGCTTACAGATGAAGCAAATGTTTTATCAGAGATAGTGGAGGAGACACATTAATACACACACAGAAACATACATAGATACAGATGCACATTCGAATGTATTTTATATACACACCACGTATACGCATAGATGCTTGTAAACATGTATGCATTCATGAAAATGTACCAGTGCTTGTATTGTACACAAACACACGCCCACTTACACACACATCCACACACACACACACACATATCCACCCTTTTAAAGGCTACTGCTTAATCTTTGTGTGAAAAGAGAAAACTGGCTAAAGAAATTCTCTGGGATGTTACAGAGCCCTTCTGTCCATATCCACTCAAGCTCCGTGTTTCTGTAGTAAGTGACATGATTTTTCAACTTGTATAGCCATTTTGTATCACTGTAAACTACCTCTGTCAGCTGTTTGTCATTGGCCTAACCTTGTCTAAGTGCTTTTGTGTTGCATAGTTGGCCCATTTTAGCAGTTGTTTGCTCAGTCAAATCTTTGAAGTAGACAGTATTGACAGCATTTCATTTGTCAAAGTGTGCGATAGAAATGAAATTTTCTTGGATATTTGCCAAACACAGCCCGCTTTAGTCATAAAAAAGCCATAACGGTGGTGAGCGAGAGATGGAGAGATGAGGGGAGCAGGTTTAATCTGAAGACTAATCTCCATTCTTATTTCCTGTGTGTGTGTGTGTGTGTGTGTGTGTGTGTGTGTGTGTGTGTGTGTGTGTGGCCGTGTGTGGCCGTGATCTGCCTGATCATGTGTGTGTGTGAGCGATCTCACGCTGGAGTTCTTGTCTGTCTGTTGGAGCCCAAGTATCTCTGACAGCTCTGTCTTGTGTTCATCATAGCACTTGTCACATTTCACATGTCACTCGGGTAACCCCTTGGCAGCCTCCATAACAACTTAGGCAAATCCATACATCCCCCCACATCCATCCCCCCACAAACCCCGCTGTGGACCTCCGCCAGGGAAGCAGGAGGAGGACGTATAGATTAGGCCACCCTTTTTCTTCTCTTTTCCTCTTTTCTAAACAACATTTTAAAGGTAGGCCTCAAAGTGGCGCCCCTGGCAACACAGAGAAAGGGTGGAAGAAGACATTTAGAAACAAGACGGTTACAATTTATGTCTCAGAAATACATCTCCGCTCAGAGCTCAAAGGGAAATGAAAATGGCTGATTTAGATGAGGGGAGCCGAGGCCACTGAGTTCCGTCATTACAGTCATTTCTACAACAGTTCATTTATTTAATTTACAAATTATAAATGTATTTTATTATAAATGTATTTTGTTATAAATGTAATTTATTAATTTCTGATGGACAAGAGGCATTCCATGGGTGGAGATATCCTGGCACAACACTGCTCAGACTCTTCACGGCTGGTTATCACTCCGATTTTGGTATACTTTAACCGTTGAAATCTACGATGTCAACATTTCATTCATTCAAAGTAAAGAGTGGAATGTCAGGCAGCGATTTTGAACCTTATATTTGACAGTTTTCGAGTGAGGAAAGCAAACCAATGGAGTAGGGAGAATGTACAATAAACATGTAACGTAAAATATGAATTACTTGGCAACATTTGGTGCTGAACACTCCGGTTGGAAAATATTTTTGAAGCAGAGAATGAAGAAAAGTAAAAATAAAACGAAGAAATTAAAATCTGGTGTCATCAAATTCAATGAATTGGTACTAGAACTGTTGTATAAAAGCAATAAAACACTTGTGTTCGTGGGGTTGGTAATAGATATCCGCATGGCTGTGATTACCTGCGAATGAATCACAGCCATGGAGATATCCCTTACCAACCCCACTCTCACTTGTGTCGTATTGGTTAAGCAGCTAATAGATCATTTTCTCAAACACGTGAGGATATTGCAAGCAGAACCACATGGATAGAGGGCCCTATTTTGACGGAGAAAACGGCTGGCGGAGACAGCCTATTAAACTTTTAAACGATAAATTCCAGTGAGTTTTGGATATAGGCATGGCAACATATTCTTCTCTGACAGCGAACATTTGAATGCGGCAATCACAAACCATCTCTGTCCAAATCTGATTTAGCAATCTGGCAGTAAAATATCAGCTCCCTTTATGAGGAGAGGTGTCACATTATGCATTCATATTTCTGTATTAGCAAGGAAGCAGGAGCAAACCTGTGCTATGGGTTAATACAGTTAATCAATCTGGGATATCCTCGAAGTTAACATGTATCCTGTCAGGGTTTAAAAAAAAAGAATCAAATGTTTGTTTTAAAAGGTTAAACCCCTTGAAACCTTGAGCATCTGGAGAGAGGTAGTCTAATTTGAAATCAGTGCTCAGTCAGTAGTACAACGATTGTCTTCGATGATCTAAATACACAATAATGACATTTCTTGTTATTTCTATTCACATATTGTAGTCTAATTAGACTAAGGCGGAAGAAGAGATGCCACGCCACACCAGCGCATTTTCTACAAAAAAAATCTATTTTCTTGGCTGACTAAATACAGAAAGAGACTGCATTCAAACTGGTCCAGGTGTTCATTCATCAACATTAACATAGCTTGCATCCTCCCATATGCATGAATGCATTCTCCATTCATGTCGGCTACTGGTCAGGCATCAAGCTCTTTCCCTGTCTCTGGGGTATCCCAAATCATCAGTATATCTACACATACAGTCACCAGTAGCCTCGTGTAACACTAATGTATACCTTTATATGCCCACTCTCTCCCGGTGATCCAGACTTTCACCCACCTGTGTGGTTCTGCCGGGGTTCTAGATGCATGGACTGCACCAAATGGCTATGTATATACATATATATTCCAATGTTTCAGTCATTATATATGTATGTTTTATGTTTTATGTTCACTGTATGCACCTATACACCAGAACAAATTCCAGGTAGGTGCAAACCTACCTGGCAATAAATACTATTCTGATTCTGATTCTGATAATAATTTCCTAAACGGCATGCCATTATATATATATACTCCATATCAACTCCAAAGACTGAATAAAAAATGCAGTAGTGGTAAAACATATACCTGAAATACACACATTATAATATACCTCTCTCAGCACCTGCATGTGTTGGCATGGTGTTGGCATTTTCATTGGCAATGACGCTACTTCCCCTGGTTCATTTTGTGATGTCTGTCCACCACGAAATAATTTGTTTCTTTTGTGGTGGTTCGCATACACTATAGTGCCATTTATGTCTCAAATCTGTAGGATGAGTAAAGCCTGCTAGCTTGGCCAATCCAATCACCAATCACCGTGCAATTCCTCACAACTCACCTAGTACTTGACCCACCAAGTCCACCTAGAAGTTAGATCTATGTGTGATGATTGATAGTACGCTGTTTATAGTGATTCAGCATTTTTATATACTGAAGTATTATTTCATACATGCCTTAGTCAGTCTGGCACCACATGGTGCTAATACAGGCCTGGGTCTCTACAGCATGTCCATTTCCACGCAACAGTGCGCATGGGCTGTCATTTTCGCCAGCCGTTTTCGCCGTCAAAATTGGGCCCAGACTATGAAACAGGAGGCTGATTGGTAACCAGGCCGACCGTAGAGGTCATATGGCATGAAGAGCTCTAGCAGAATGTTTGTATTATGCCAATCAGTAACCGCGCGCTTCAGGGCCTCCGCGGTCCACATAGTGTCTGCCGTGAGGGGGCTGCCATGAGGGGGCTGCCCGGGTCGCATTCATTCCTTTTACCAAACACTGAACAGTAATTATCTTTTGAAGCGGAGAGGCATGGCCCTTTGCTCTTTTTACATATCAATGAGCGGGTTCACCTGGTCTAATCCTCTTGCTAAAAGGCCAAGAATGCATTAGCAAAGGTCTTTTGCATTGTCTGGCCTTATTCAGCCGGCTCAAACACAAACCTGCCATTGAAATGAGAAGACCAGGGGAGTGAGCTAGTGTTTCATTGGTTCTGACTGCGTCTGTGTGCTGACTCTCTCTCTCTCTCTCTCTCACTCACACACACACACACACACACACACACACACACACTCACACTCACACTCCCACTCACACACACTCAGATGAGGGGGAGAGAACGATACACGTATGATACCTGTATCAACACATTTTCACATTGATGGACACACTTCACTCTCAGAAAGCAAAATACACCTAGAAACTCTCAGACAACTCACACAAACTTCTGGGAGATAATTGGTGGCTGTATAAAGGTTACAGAATTGTACATATTTCCAAATGTATTCATGGAAAGTCTGTTATGGGTTGTTACAGAACCCGGAGTGCATTCGGTATTGGTTGATCTGGTGTATTCATCGTACTGGCTGTATTTTACCTTGATTGGTGCATTCGCTGTCTGCTGCTTCATGTGGGAAAGAGCTGGAGGGGGCTGCAAAATGAAGAGAAATGAACTGTCAGAGTTGTGCTTTGATCAGGATTTATGATGAATATGGGTTCTATGTGGTGTGGGGTTTTTACCCCGCCCCCCCCCCTCTCTCTCTCACTCTCTCTCTCCCTGCTTCTCTCCCCCTTTCTGCACATTTGTGGAAAGAAACACAGGTCCTTTCCTGGTCAAATGTGTCTCACTGTTTTTTCCAGGATCTGGCTAAGTAGAGATTTCATTGTGCCATAAAAGATATATCACAATAGATTCTTCATTTCATGACAAGCCAATCCATTTTGTTTGAAGACTGAACATTCTCCACTTTTCACCCTTAGGTTGCTGTTCTGTTTCTTTCCTTCTTTGTCTCTCTCTTTAAGACCATGCCTTTCTTTCTCTTCACCACATATACCTTCACACAATATGAAGCACCATCCGGAGGTGTAGAATGATGGAAATATCCCAAAGTAGATGTGATTATTCTCATGTCGTCAGATGACGGAGGAGGATAGGTGTGATGCTTGGCGGCTATATACAGACTCTCCTCTTGTCTCTCCCATCTGCAGCGACTCACCACGACACACATGTCTCAGTCACATCCAACATATCAGCACCTCCCCACAGAACCATCGCAGGGAGACGACATGAAATGGGAACTTCTGTGGGTAGACATGTCGGAATGTTCTGAACTTCATCTTTGGGTCACAAATGTATGTGGCTCCACATAAGGATGTAAATAAATACATGAAACTGAAATTAAAAGCTAAACAAAGATTTGGAGCAGGTGAACTAATTGATAGGAAAACAGAAAGGAAGGTATTAATAGTTCATAGTATATTTCCTTCCTAGTATTCACTGTTCTTTTCTGTGGTGGCCTTCTTCTTGAGCTGTGTGTGTGTGTGTGTGTGTGTGTGTGTGTGTGTGGTGTGTGTGACTGAGAAGCAGCCACAGACAGAGAGTGTATATGTGTCTGCACGTGTGTGTTTGTGTGTCTCTCTCAGCACCTGCATGTGGTGGCTGTGTACAAGTGTGTGTTGGCACGGAAGGCCGTAACCTTGAATTGATTTATTTACCCTGGCTTGTGCACGGCACACACTGGGCCACTCTCAGGCAGGTAAGGTAATCTTGCATGCCATTAGGAGCATCTTAAATGTCTTTCATTCCCCGCCTGCCTGTCGCTGGCCAATCCCTACTCCCCTACTCAACCCAGCATGGAGCCTGGCGCTGTGATGAATCGTCTTGACCTCGTATCTTTCCGCTCCCCCAATTGAAAGTGCGGCTGGGCTGTCAGCGCCAGCCGGCCGGGTCATTGATTCTGCTGTAATTGAACAGCATCAACAAAGCATCCGCCAAGGGACGGAGCCATTTATTCACCGGCACTTTAATGTCCTGCTAATTTGTAGCTGATCGCAGGAGGGAGAGAGAAAGGGGTGAAAGGAGTGCGCCCGCCCCCAACACACACACACACACACACACACACGCATGCTTATGGATGCTACTCCTTAGCCGTAGCCAGATGTTAGCCTTAATCTGATCATACAGAGATGGTGGAGATCTGTTGTGTGTTGGCTTCCAGCCAGACTGTGGGGAGAGGGAGGGAAAGCACCATAAGTTTGGGAATGACGGTCCAAAATCTTGCTTCAGTAGTCAGTATAGTGCACAGGGGCTCTCCCACAGTATTTGAGTCTCATTAAGAAATATCAGCCACTTTAGAAGCAAATGATTTAATCTGTAGATTGAATTTCTGCTTTTAATTGTAATAGTGCTCTCATGACATCATTTTACTTGACTTTCACAAGATACATTTTCATTAATGTTTCTTCTAATAAATGATCTAATAAAACAGCTTCATGTTCTTGTGAGTCTCTAGACACCTTAGTGGCCTGTCAAGAGGTCTGCAGATATTATGCTGTTAACAGTTATATATAACAGAATATAGGAAACTAGAAAATTCCACTGTCCAGAAAATACACACAATACATGTCTCCCCTCAGATCTCATTTATGTAGTACATAGGTTATTAACATGTAATAACATTCAATGACTTTCCCGCTTAACATTCCAAAACATGACCCTTTGGCTGAAAGTGTCTGTTACCCATTAAGTACCGTGGGACACTCCCTTTTTTGTGTTTTTTGTTGTCAATAATGACACAAAGCATTGGCTGCCTACGGGCGACACCGACACAGGCGGAGGAGAAGGAGCAGTTATGTCTTCCGGATGCATATGCTCCCTGATATTACATCCATTTGTGCCATGGCTCTGGAAGCCGTAGCCAGCAGGTGTAATTTTAAACAACAGTGCCAATGATATTATGATTTATGGCACTGATGTTTTATTTTAAACGGGAGAGACAGCGCAAGGGAGGTTTTTTCCACTTGAATTGTCAGGTGACAGCGCCCCTTGAATGCCAAGTACCTCTTCGAGCCGAAGGCGTTCCGACTCCTGGCCCGTTGCTGTACAGCCGAGGTGGAGGCTCTCCAATGCTTGGCATGTCCTCCCAAAGATAAGGACTTAGCTATTTGAGTCAGCATTGCATCATCCAGCAGATGAACTATCTCCACAAATTCCACAAAAAATATGTTTTTTGGCTGTTGGTACAATGATGATCCTGCTGCAGTTAAATTGGAAGAGCATGGTGCCAAACCATCCAAAGTCATGATACGCAAGCAGCACAGTTACCAATTAAATGCATGCCTCGGTTGTCTGTAGGTCACTATAGGTACACGTTTAAATATCACAGCTTAGTATATGCATTTGACTGGGAATGTAACATTGCCCTGAAAGATATGGTTTGGAGATATATACTGCATGATTTTGTTAGTTATGAAAAACCATTGCTGGAAAAGTATTGAAAATAGAATCCAGAGGCGGAGAATCCATGAATGTTTTGAGCTTGTGCTTTTGACATTACCTTTATCTGGCAGAGGCGACTGAGGGTAGACCCGGCCGTGACCTTTGCAGGTGGCTCATATACTGAGGGTAGAGCTGGCCGTGACCTTTGCAGGTGGCTCATATACTGTATTCGAGGTGAAACCGCCAGATGGGAGGCACAGCCACGTAAACGGTTAACGCGTGGTGTGTCATGAATCTGTCTGAGCAGGTTTTTTTGAAATGGGGAGGAATACTCTTCCTCCATCTGCTCTCTGGTTTGGCTGTCTGATGCTGATGACAGTTCCTCCAGCTGCTTCCCCGGTGCAGCTATCCCTCTCTCTCTCTCTCTCTCTCTCTCTCTCTCTCTCTCTCTCTCTCTCTCTCTCTCTTCCTTTCCTCCCTCTCCTTCTGTCCCTCTCTCTCATTCTCTACCTTCCCCCCACCCTCTGTGACCCCCGTCTTGCTTCACCCCTCTTTCTGTCGTCAACACCCGGCTCCACACCCTCGGTGTGCCCTCAACACACACCCAGAGCTGATTACACGCCACACAACAAGCAGATGGGTCAACAACAAGACATTTTAACAAGGTAGGAATTTATAACCTTGCCTCCCCGGTTGAAAAAAAAGAGAAAGCCTGAAACAGAGCCAAGCAAAAGAGAAGAGGAGGAAGACATCGCAAATTGTCTAATTAGTTGCTTTTTTGTTCGTCGCTGTCTTTCCTCTCCCCTCCCCTCCCGCCGCCATGCCTCCCTCCTTCTTCCTCTCTCTCTTTCTCTCTCTCGCTCTCTCTGAAGGCTGCTTTTTCATCACCCAATGATTGAGAGAGGAGAGGGGACTAACACGTACACGGAGATAAATTAAACGTGATAAAGAGAGGAAGAGACACCTACAAGCTGACAGTTCCACCAAAGGGAAAAAAAAACAACAGAGGAAAAACATCCGTTTGAAAAACAACCAAAAAAAAACAACCAAAAAAAAAAAAAGGCGGCACAAATGACACCTGCAAAGCCCATCTCATTTTTCATCATCTATCTAAGCCTGGCCTGGTGGTGCTGGGAGCCAGAGACCAGGGATGAGAGGAGAAGAGGGAGAGGAGAAGAGAGGAGCGGAGCGAGTGAAGGGGTGCCGGAGGAGGTCAGGTGTTGACTTATTTAAACCCTCTGCTCGGGGCTAAGTTCTCAAGCTGCTCCGTCTAATTTTCCCTGAGCAACTCCAGGGACCGACACTGGTGAAACATTCATTCGCCCGGGCCCCAAACTGTGTCAGCAGTGCCCCCTCCCGCCCCCTGTCATCCAAAAGTGTGCATTTTGTGCAATTACTGCAATGTCTGTAGAGGAGTGTGTGTGTGCGTGGTGGTGGTTGTGAGGTGAGGGCAGTAGTGGTGGCCTGGTGCAACTGGGTGACTACCACGCTGGAAGATCTGGCTGTCTGAAAGGGTAATTATATTTTTTGGGACATCAATTATGGGCTGAAAACATTTTGTGGACGTTTGATGACAGGACTAGGGGTAATGAAACAGCAGAGTTACCGGTGTTTATTCCACAGCTTTGTTCTCGCTCCGAGCCTGCAAATCATTATCCCCCCCCCCCCCCCTCCCCTCCCCCTCATCCCACCAGAGGTTCATTTTGCAGCATGCCCAATTTAACGCGGAATCCAAATTCAAATGATTAATTGCAGCCGCATGGGGATTGGACAGTGGAAAAGTGTCTGTGTGTGTGTGTGTGTGTGTGTGTGTGTGTGTGTGTGTGTGTGTGTGTGTGTGTGTGTGTGTCTCCGTGTTTGTGTGTGTCAACCAGCATTTTCTCGGCCAAGTGACTGTTAGTGCCGCACCAGTGCCTCTAGAAAAAGTAATGACTGAACGTTAAGTGGATGTCAGGGAGGTAGACCAACGTGCTCAAACTTCACTCGTACCTTTTTGGTTTGTGATGTTGTAGCCTTACACTCTTGCTTTGCATTGAGAATGTCAGTTACAGGCCTGAATATTGAAATAGTGTTAACATTCAAGGAGTTCATCTTATTTGTTTAGCTTAAATGTGTTAAATGGCTTGGCATGGTCATGAAATAGCCTGGCCTAAGCCTCTTCAGATTCAGTTCAGTGGAGCCCACACCTTGCTCTTTTTATTTGTCACTTATTGACTTTTTAGAGTGTGCACTAAAGGCAGTTTTCTTCCATTTCATGGTTCTCACTCAAACAGATAAGTAAAAATAACGGGGGAGAAAATAAAGAGAATGAGACAACGACAGAGAAAGAAAGAGGAGAGAGAAAAGTACAGAGGCAGCATGATGCTCGGAAGAGAGAGAGAGCGAGAGAAAGTGAGAGGGAGGGAAAAATCCCTGTCTTCCCATCCAAACGAGTGATAAACAACTTACTGTGAGGAAACGAAAAGAGGAGGGAATCGGTGCACCAAGCATCACTTGCTACTGCTCATTCAGAATGCTGCTGCTGCTAGAGTTCTATTCAGGACCAGGAGAACAGAGCACATTACTCCAGTTCCAAAATCTTTACACCGACTTCCAGTTAGTACAGAATAGACTTCAACATGCTGCTATTAGTCTATAAATCACTGAAGGGTTTAAACCCTGAATACATCTATGATCTGTTTAAAGAACTGACTTCTAAACTGAGTAGGGCTCTTAGATCCATGGACTCTGGTCAGACAGGAGCTAATCAGGGTGAAGCAGCATTAAGCTGATATGCTGCAAACAACTGGAACTATCAGAAGATCTTAGATGTGCCCCAGTTGTAGCAATTTTTTAATCCAGTCTAAAAACATTTATCTTTACATGTGCCTATGACTGAGTTCTGACCTTCACTCACTGCGCCTTACTTGTAATTATTTCAATTTCAATTTCTATTGTTGTTTGTGCTATATAAATAAAATGGAATTTAATTGAGTTATATCACTTATCTTAATTATATAACTCTTTATTGAATTATTACTTTATGTACTTTCTTTTTAATTATATAATATTTATATATTTTTCACTTTTTCAATTTGTTTTCCCCTTTTGTATGTTCCTTTTTGTTTTAGTTATGTAAAGCATGTTGAATTGCCTGTGTGTATGGAATGTGCTGTATAAATAAACTTGACTAGCCATGCTACCTTCACACGGCCGTGTGTGTGCGTTTCATTTTTAAGTGTCAGGCGGGCGTGGAGGTGAGTCGGCGGTGTAATGAGACGCTCTGACAGGCAGGAGGCTCCAGCTTGATTCGCTGCTGTTGTCCTACAGCGACTGTGCCCTTTTTGTGGGGCTCCTGACAGCCCTTTGCTGTTTGCTGTTCACCATTAAAAGAAGAGAGAGGGGGAAAAACAGTGCCGTATCAAAGATGAAGGCGTAACAGCCCCCTCCGGAGTGGCAGACAACCTGACCGCGGGCCTGAAAGCTAGCAGCCTCCGGAGCAGGCAAGATACACATGCCCTCTCACTTGTGCGCTAAAAACAGTTCATTTATTTATTTCTCTTCTGTTTTCTCCAAGCTCGAAATTGGCTACATCTCCCGTTCTCTCATTTCCTGACATGCCCCCAGAGAACATCAGCGCATTGCATGCAGCACTTCAAAATGGAGAGTCAGACCGCAAACAACCTTGCAACTTTAGGAGAGGTGCGCGAGACAACACAATGACGCTCTGGACTGCCACGCTGCGCTGGACTGCCACACTGCACCATTTTGAATCTCTCGCTCTCCAGCATTACTTCGAAGTGAGCTGTTCAGCCTTCCACTGCAGTTCTGTCTGTGGCGATGGCACGGCTTCACTGCAGAATAACTGCATTCCTGCTGAGGCCATTTGAGCTGAATGTTTATTGAAAACACCTTAGAAACTATAAATTTTCATCTCGAAGGGCGAGTACCAGATGGCTCAGTTTACCCATGGATAAACATTTTCCTCATATGTAATGGCCGCTCTGTTGGAAAGTCCCGTCTCTAAAGGCTGGTGATGGGTGCAGCACCTCCCTCATGCAAACGAGGAGGTGGTTCTGAGCTGGATACAGACCAGGTCCATCATGAGTTCACTGTTTGGAGGTTTGTGCAGGTTCTTGTTCAAAACAGGCATGTTTGTGCCCCACCAGATTAAAATGTTCCCCTCACAACGCCTGGAGAAATATTTCCCCAACTTAAAGCAGCTGAACGGGGAAGTAGCTGTTTGTTCCCTATCTCCACTCTCTGCCTTCCACTTTCACTGCCTGACTGCTTTATTCTTGTTGGCACTGGAATGTGTAGGCTTTGAAACACTGAGGGGAGGCACATTGAAAGTGTCTCTGTGTGTGTGTCAGGCGTTGGGGATGGGCTTGTTGATGTAGTGCAGTTGTTTAGCATATTTGAAACAATAAATAGTTGTCGGGCTGTGCATGCCAAGTATTGATTCTGTTGGTGCTATTGATTGCAGGGCTCTTTCTCAGCAACTGGAAGGGCCAGAGCCGTAATGGTTGCGGGCTGAGACTGAAATTAGTCACCCTCTGAAAAGGCCAAGCTGAAAAACTACACCCTTGCAAATGGAGGCTTGGTAAATCTATTGATGTTTGTCTGCACTTGCATTCTTGCAAGTATTTTAACAAGAGAGATCTGTCCTGTCAACATGTATTTTTCTGTTTCTTCTGTTTGCTGTTCAAAATAACTGCACCGAGAGAGAGAGAGAAAGATGAGAGAGAGAGAGAGAGAAAGATGAGAGAGAGAGAGAGAGAGAGAGAGAGAGAGAGAGAGAGAGAGAGAGAGAGAGAGAGAGATAGATGGGTTTATACATACAATTCTACTGACGGATATTTTCAACTTAGTCGAGAAATGTTTCCTCTAAAGCTGAGTAGAGGCAATTATTGTTCAATAACTTTTGCAGACGAAGTGCTTGTCTCAGGGGAAGCCTAAAATAGCAAAGGGTAGTCACGGCAATAAAATAGAAACACCTTTTCTCACTGCTTGAAATTGAAATGCTGTTGAATGTCTTTACTCCACCAAACTCACCCAGACAAGTCAAGGACAAGAAACAAGGAAAGGCCCTCACTCGAGGGCTGTGAAGTCTTTCAGTAGGTGTAAAGGTTGAGAACATTTTGGATTTTGGAATATATTGAAATTGTGTTGAGGCCAAGAGCCAAGGTGGAGTAATTTGAAGGTGCACATTGATAAACATCAGCAGTAAGACCTTGAATGAAAGAAGCTGAGCTGAAAGAAGTAATTTATTCTTTTGAGATTCTGTGGTTAAGAGATTTAGACTCACATTTTGACTGTATCGACACAAACCTTTACTTTCACATTTAGGTTCATACTCTTTCTCACACATCTAAAAGAGATATAAATGTTTTTTTCTTTTTAACCTCAGCTGTCAGAAATAAGCACAAGTTCAAGTGCTTTATTTGAATTAAATAATTAAACAAGCACCATGTTTTTATGGCATTTATGGCTCCTAGTATAATGCCTTGGGTTTTCAGCTTGAAACAGCAGACCATGGATTCTTATTTTACTCCATTTCTTGAATATCCCCTGTGTGATGAGAGAGTGCATCATTTGTTTAGCAAATTAATTGGAAGGAGTTGTCCAGCAAATTAGACTTAATGATCCCCTCTTCTGAGTCTTCATGGCTGAATCAGGTAGCCTCATGGTGCCCCTGTAGACATCAGTGTGCATTGCTTTATTTCATAATTCAAAATAATTATATAGATTTACCCGTTGGTCCTTTATGGTCAATTACCTTGGTCGTTTGTTCTACACACCGGCCGCTGTTGTGCTCGTAATACTCCAGTTCGCCTCGGCACCGGATAGTTGCCTTGATTAATGAGGGATAATTGTTTGGTGTACATTTAGTTTCTGCCCTCTAGTCCATAGCAGAAAATGGACCAAAGTGTTTTTAGGTAGTGGGTATCAGTGGCAGGCCATTATGCCATAAGTGCAAGGGTGCTAAAGGAGAAGTGTGGGTGTTCATGGATCTTCACTGGTGTGTGTAAGAGAGAGGAACTGTGCCTGTAAGGGAAGGATGGATGAAGCAGTTTAGTGTTGGTGCTGAGAGGGAGGGAGGGAAGAAGGGAGGAGAGAAAGAGAGAGAGAGAGAGAGAGAGAGAAAGTGGTGGATGATTTGAGTACAAAGTTCAAAGCTTACGTCAGAAGTATCTCTAACAGTACAAATGTGTACAAACGTTGTTGCCTTGCCACAAAGTATGGGTATATAACCAGGAGAATCAATACAACAACAATGGAACTTAGAACTAATGTACTCCGACTGTTACAACAGAGAGCTCCAACTGACCTTGAAAGAAAGTAAATATTAAGGTTATTTGTACTGTGTGATTCATTCCCCAAACGTAATTATTTTTTGATAGGATATCAAGGTTGTAATTATTTAGCTAGACTTGCATTTAGTAATGCCAGTTCCTAAAATGTGTCTTCGTGATAAAGTAGTTTATGTGAGTATCCAGTATGGTGTGTGCTCTCCTTAGTGTAATGTAGTTGTGATTGGCCCTGGTGCAGGTATTTGTTCTTGCACACTATGAATGAATGGATGACTGCACCTGATCACACAATCACTTCCATTTATAGAGTTCATCATTCATCATCAATGGCACAGCTGCCAAATCCGATCACAGACACACATTACAGTAGGTGTACATATGAGAGGTTACAATTACATTGCTATAGATTTAAGTCCCTGATCCCAGTCCATAACAAAGAGAAGCATGTACTGACCCATTAGTTCATCCTACGGGCCTAGCGTTCAGCAAAGTCATTAACAAACACTGCTCAATACTAAATGCCTTCCTCTGTTGTCCTCTATGTAGAGTGTAGCCAATCCACTGAGTCTCTTGTGTCCCATGCTGCTCCTTAAATAAGACTATCAATTTGAGCTTAGCAGTATACTCACCCTGTTCTTTTTTCCGTTCCTCTTTTAAGCGTTACTTCTTTCGTTTGGGCTCGCTAAACATTATTGATGCTGTTAACGTATTGTCCCTTTTAATGAAGAGCACTTGCTTCTTGCTAAAGGGGTTTAACTGTTGAGAAAGACTTCCCGTCACAACTTCCATGCAAGTTATCACAAATGCCAGGTCATTAGACAAACTAATTAGCATTTCCTGGCAAGCATTTTTCCTTCGTCTCTTTTAAGAAAGCAACCAAATTAAACAAGTGGTGGGTAAAACATGCAGTTTTGTAGCATTTCCAGGACAAATAAAAATACTTAAAAATAGGCTATGACTCAAAACGTAGGTGTTAGACACAAGGTGGGAAGGTGGTATATATAGCCATCACAGTTCAAAGTAACTTGAGTGATATCGTTGAGCGGTTACTTTGAAGACTGCGTGAAGCTTTCAGTGCATGGGGGGGCCCACCTACAATAGTAAAGCAGCATAAAGTCCCCTTCCTGCATGGGACCCTGGCAGCTCCTGGGCCCCAGCTGCGCTGGCTGCACCATCCATAGTTATGCCAGTGGGTACAGCATGTTGTGGTGGCTGCACCATCCATAGTTATGCCAGTGGGTACAGCATGTTGTGCTGCCTGCACCATCCATAGTTATGCCAGTGGGTACAGCATGTTGTGCTGCCTGCACCATCCATAGTTATGCCAGTGGGTACAGCATGTTGTGGTGGCTGCACCATCCATAGTTATGCCAGTGGGTACAGCATGTTGTGGTTTGTCAAGGAAACTTCGTTATCCTCAGTTACTGTTGCTATTTTCCTCCCTTTTTCTTTCTTCATCTTTTTTTTCTTCTTTTGGCGCAGTGAGACCTGGGGGTAAATGTCTGATATGATGGATGATGTTTCACACACGGCTGAGATTGTTTCCTTGTTTAGTTTATCTATTACCTCGCTCGCCAAACCACACCATATAGAGTCGGGCCTGTAATCAATACACCTGTTGATTAGCTGCTATCCGGAGCACTGCATCCCGTTCAGACGGACCTCGTCTCGGTCTGGCCCTTTCCTCGCCTGTCTCTCTCCAAATCATCGACAGGATGAGCGATGCCTGACACGTGCACTATGACTGCTATGGGCTCAGTGATGACACGTGCCCTATGGTGAGAGAGGTGCTCAGTGATGACACGTGCACTATGGTGAGAGAGGCGCTCAGTGATGACACGTGCACTATGACTGCTATGGGGAGAGAGGCGCTCAGTGATGACACGTGCACTATGGTGAGAGAGGCGCTCAGTGATGACACGTGCACTATGACTGCTATGGTGAGAGAGGCGCTCAGTGATGACACGTGCACTATGACTGCTATGGTGAGAGAGGCGCTCAGTGATGACACGTGCACTATGACTGCTATGGTGAGAGAGGCGCTCAGTGATGGCACGTGCACTATGACTGCTATGGGCTCAGTAATGACACGTGCACTATGACTGCTATGGTGAGAGAGGCGCTCAGTGATGACACGTGCACTATGACTGCTATGGGGAGAGAGGCGCTCAGTGATGACACGTGCACTATGACTGCTATGGGGAGAGAGGCGCTCAGTGATGACACGTGCACTATGACTGCTATGGGCTCAGTAATGACACGTGCCCTATGGTGAGAGAGGCGCTCAGTGATGACACGTGCACTATGACTGCTATGGGGAGAGATGGGCTCAGTAATGACACGTGCCCTATGGTGAGAGAGGCGCTCAGTGATGACACGTGCACTATGACTGCTATGGGGAGAGATGGGCTCAGTAATGACACGTGCACTATGACTGCTATGGTGAGAGAGGCGCTCAGTGATGACACGTGCACTATGACTGCTATGGGCTCAGTAATGACACGTGCCCAATGACTGCTATGGTGAGAGTTGGGCTCAGTGCTTTCACCAAACACTGGATCATGACCACACTGAGGGTCAGAGGAAGTTAAATCCTGAATGTTGTGTGTTGGGTCATTCTGTAGGTTTTTTTTAGTGTTTTATAGTAAGTGGAAGGATTGGATACTGTTGTTTATCATGTGCATTGTTAGGGTGAATGTACTGCTAAATGTTTTGGATCAGGAAAATGGCACTCGAATGGTTCAAAGCCTGTATTGTTGGTTTGCATCATTAACTTCCTACCGCCCTAGTTGCATACCTCAGTGTGACCCCTGAAGAACATTCAGAACGGTAGAATTATGTTGTTAAATACAGATGGCTGACAAATTAATGGGAAAATCCTGAACAAATGAGTGGAGAAGAATGACGAGAGAGGATGAGCGGACGCTTCCACACAAGTGCACTGCATGCTACAATTAAGCCATTAACCTTCAGTCATGCTCTGTGGCATGTATGAAAATGCTGAGCAGGCCCAGCTGATGATTCTTTTGGATCAAGATCAAAGTGACTTTGAAAGAGGGTTCATTGTTGGGGCACAGGTGAAAGGAGAAGACTGCTGAACTGGTTAGTCTTTCAATAGGAACAGGGCTTAAAGTCTGCATCTGCGTTGAGATCTATGGGAAACACATCAGTAAATAGGGTCCGAAATTTTGGTCGATACACTAATGTGATGACTGTCATGCTTGTGCATTAGTGTGCTATGTAAGGAGAAACAGAAGAGCAACTCTTCCTTAAGTGACTGAGAATGCCAGTGCAGGATGTTATCAGGCTGTGTCAGCCAGTCTGTTGACAATAACATAGAGATATTGTAGTAAGGTTGCAGTGCATAAGCCCTCATTACAAAGATGGATTTGAGAGTTCAGTGGTACAAAAGCCATCGGTACCGGTGTACAGACATCTGGACAAAAGTGATATGGTCAGGTGAGTCATCCTTATTGGTGAGTCAACCATACTCTAGACAAGTGGGCGGGTGTGTGTGCGTGTGTGGCATACACCAAGAGAATGGTACAGCCCTGAATGTTTGACCCCTACAGTGAGGGGATCCGGTGGCTCTGATATGCTCTGGGGCGCGTTTTACTGGCATGGTTTGGGTCCAGGGTGGCATGGTTTGGGTCCAGGGTGGCATGGTTTGGGTCCACTGCTGCTGGCATGGTTTGGGTCCAGGGTGGCATGGTTTGGGACCAGGGTGGCATGGTTTGGGTCCACTGCTGGCATGGTTTGGGTCCAGGGTGGCATGGTTTGGGACCAGGGTGGCATGGTTTGGGTCCAGGGTGGCATGGTTTGGGTCCACTGCTGGCATGGTTTGGGTCCAGGGTGGCATGGTTTGGGTCCAGGGTGGCATGGTTTGGGTCCACTGCTGGCATGGTTTGGGACCAGGGTGGCAATGCCCCTAATCATAGAGCATGAAGGGGTCTCTAAATGGTTTGATGAGTATGAAAGTGAATCATATGCTAAGGCCTTCGCAATCACCAGATCTCAACCCAGTGGAACTCCTATGGGAGATTTTGGACTGACGTGTTAGACAGCACTCTACATCACCATCATCAAAACGGCAAATGATGGAATATCGTTTGAAAGAATACTGTTCCATCACTCCAGCAGAGTTCCAGAGACTTTGAAACTCTTCTGGCAGCTTGCATGGTGGCCCAACATCTTACTGAGACACTTTGTTGTTTTTTCATTGAATTCGTCACCCGTCACTCAGTATGTACTATTAGAACTGTGTATTCATTTAAACCAAAGCCTTGACAATGACATGCTAATTTACTGAAGTTAGTCATCTCCCAGTTTTGCTACAATTTTCTGGCAGTTGCTGTGTAGTCATTCAAAAATCTGTCACTTCAAATGTATTTCTAACTACCCTTGCGGAATCCTTTCATCACTCCTGGAAGTCTCTTTTCCATGTTACATTTTCAGTGAAAATGGTGTGGTGTTCATCACTTTGGGTACACTGCATCAACTTGGGAGGTATTATTAAGGAAGTGTTCAATTGATCTGTGAATGGATTCAAGTATAATTAAGAGGTTGACCAACAGAAACAGCAGAAGGGGAAATTAAGGGAGTCTATTTTTAGATTAAGACGCGTGGGTGGTCTCAGGAAAACTTACATGAGTGTCATTTTATGTTCAGAAATGTTAAGGACTTTGAGTTTACTTCTGAGTGTTCATTTTGTAATACAGAGATTGTTATAAAACATTTCCCTCGCCACTTTTTTTTTTCTTTTCTTCCTCATCGGGCAGGTACCTACATCATTTGTATCCATTTGCGAAGGCAGCGTGTGTACACCACTGCACTCCTCCTGGTTGGAGTACATAGTGAATGCCCTGATTCTGTCCAGGCATCACAAGCGATCTACATCTGAAAGAGCAACTAAGGATATTAGCTAGACTAGCGCACGCTATGAGGTCATCCTCAAAGTGTCATCCTCCATGGCCATATCCTGGAGTGCTCCATCTCAATTCATTCCGACAAGCACATGGCATTCTGGGAAGAGGGGGAAGGGCCTCATGTTCTCCAATCCTTGATCTGCAACGGTGCTTCTCTGCAGATTTTCACTGCAAAGTCCCAGGATGTAACAAGGTTCAGCCCTTGCACTTGCCCCAACCCCCCCCCCCCCTCACACCACACTCTCTCCAGTGAGTGCACTGACAACCACTGCAGTCATGCAGGCTTTTCACAGAACTTAACCACCGAGGGCATACTATCCCTGAGCAGAACTACAAAACATCCAGCTCAAATCTTTATTTCATCTGGACATTTAAAGATTTATGGAACATGACAAAGAAAATCCAGCAGGGTTGGTTTCTGATGGAAAATGATATTAAAAATGCATCGTTGTTCAAAGGTTAATAAAGAAAGTCGTTGCGTCTGTGCCGCGTGCCTGGGGATGAGAGGTGTTGTGATTTGTGGGGAGCTTCAGTGGCGGTCTGCAGATGCTGGCACTTTTTTTATGCGATGCGATACATCTCGCCTTCCTCTCATCGACTTTTTATTTTTCAAGTCGGGACTCGGCGTCACTGTAAAAGGCAGACTGAGACGTCGCGCAGGCAGACATCTTTAGAGCGTGACAATTAAACTCCGAGGATCCCGCCACCACTTTTCATTCAGTGGCCTTGAATGCGAGGTAGCTTGATAAATCCTATAGATTGAAATGGAGATGCACATGTCACTTCGGAAGCCTGGGGCTGACTGGAGGACTGAACATCCTGTGTTTGTGGAGGGCCAAAGCAAAACTGAAGAGTCTGAGCCATGCACAGAATGAAGGCCAGAACAATAGCAATACAGATTTGAAAATGATTTTCACTTTTTCTTGAGTATATTTAAGGGAGATTCTTTGGTCATGTGAGGAAATAGGGGTGTAAATGTATGCAAAAGTCAGGGTATGGTATGTACTGTCACGGTTTTGAAGTCACATTGCGGTGTGTTTGTAGTGCATTGGGAAAAAAAACGTGCAAAACATGACATTTCTACTTGAATTCGACTTGTAAACATATAGTACACATTTGTACAAGTTTATAAACAGTGGCAAACTGGCCACAATTTCCTGAACACATAGTTAATGCACATAAAGGCACACACCTGCGTCTAGATATTATTTTAAAAGTAATTGTCAGGTAATATTGCTGCAATCTAGTAACCAGACTTAAAGTGCTTCTGCTAAAACTAACTGATAATAAAAAAATAAAAATGTATTAACATACAGATCCATTAAATTACAGTATGTAGAAAATTATAAACTTCATTCTAGTCTCGTGTTTTTTAAGAAAAAATCATTTGTTTTAAGAAAAATGAATGCTGAAAGGTCAGATCTGCTGGCACTAACGATGTCTCCTGCAGTTGAATAAACCCTCTCACTCAGGACGGAGGTAACAGGTACAGCAAGATGGCGCTTTGCCAATATGGCGATGTGAGGATACTAATATGGCGATGTGAGGATACCAATATGGCTATGTGAGGATACTAATATGGCGATGTGAGGATACCAATATGGTGATGTGAGGATACCAATATGGCAATGTGAGGATACCAATATGGCGATGTGAGGATACCAATATGGCGATGTGAGGATACCAATATGGCGATGTGAGGATACTAATATGGCGTTGTGAGGATACCAATATGGCGATGTGAGGATACCAATATGGCTATGTGAGGATACCAATATGGCGATGTGAGGATACCAATATGGCGATGTGAGGATACCAATATGGCGATGTGAGGATACCAATATGGCGATGTGAGGATACCAATATGGCGATGTGAGGATACCAATATGGCGATGTGAGGATACCAATATGGCGATGTGAGGATACCAATATGGCGATGTGAGGATACTAATATGGCGTTGTGAGGATACCAATATGGCGATGTGAGGATACCAATATGGCGATGTGAGGATACCAATATGGCGATGTGAGGATACTAATATGGCGATGTGAGGATACCAATATGGCGATGTGAGGATACTAATATGGCGATGTGAGGATACCAATATGGCGATGTGAGGATACCAATATGGCGATGTGAGGATACCAATATGGCGATGTGAGGATACCAATATGGCGATGTGAGGATACTTGGGCTTAGTTCCCCCCACCATGTAAGTGGTCGGAATCCAGTGATAGGCAGTCCTCCTCCTCCTTCACCAGCTGCAGTGTAGGCTTGTATCTTTCCTCTGTCGTGAATACCTCACCAAACATGCCGGCCATGGCTGACCTCTTGATAGGAGGAGATGCTCCGCTTGCCTCTGGTCTGCTCTCCCTGGGGATGGCCCCTGTTGTCTCTGTGGCCTCCCTCTGCACAGTTAAACACATAAATAAGATACCTGTTCTTCAGTGGCCACAAGCTCTGAGGTGAGGCTGTTGAAGATGACAGGCATTATCTACCTCATGAAGGGCCTTGCACCTTTGATCAAGTGCTGTGCATTTGTGGAGGAAAGAGCAGGGTCCAAGTATGTGTCCATCGGGTTCACTCTGATGGCAGCCTTGACTTCTCTCACAGTTGGACGCTCTTCCTCATTTGGTTCCACGGACTTGAGAATCTTTGTTTTTTAGAGGCAGGATCATCGAAACTGACGGTGTGGTTTCAGTGCTGATGAGTTTTGTGACCGTTTTCAAAGGGGTTTAAGGACCTCAATGGCCACCTCCTCGCATCTTGGCCAGACAACGTGATTTTCGCTTTGCTCTTCTTGAGGGCCTTTTCTGTCAGTGCTGAATGAACAGCAGCTTGCTGCTCAAGATATCTCTCCAGCATATCATAACTGGAGTTCCAGCGAGTGGGGACATCATGAATCATGGTGTGTTTAGGTGTATGTATGAGGCGTCACCTGCTTGCTCTCCCATATATGTGCTGCTGTTGTACTCCGGTGGAAAAAAGACACAACTTTTGGTTGATTCCTGTTGTGATGCTGGATTAATTATGTGTGCAAAGCATCCTGTTTGGGGGCCCAGTCCAGCTTCACTGGTTGAGTTCACAATATTTCTAGCGTTGTCCGTCGTGACGGGAACTGTGCTCCCAGGCCTCTCCATCTTCCATTCTGAGGCTGCCTCCTTCAGCATCTCTGCCATGTATGCTTGTGCGCTCCTCATAAATGAGGTGAGTTTGCAGAACGCGGTTTTTCATGTTCCACTCAGGGGTTATGAAGTGGGCGGTTACTGTTGAATAGCTCTCGGTAGCCCTAGATGTCCACCCATCGGTGGCGAGAGCAGGGGCTAATGCCTCGGATAAGTCACGGACCACTGCAGCTCGTGCTTGTTTATAAATGGCTGGTATGACATGCCCGATTTCAGTTGAACAATACCGGCACGCTGCCTTCGTGTTATCCACTTGACTTACCCATCACTACTGTAGTTCACTGGGAAACCCAAATGCTCCCGAACAGGAGACCTGAAGGATTCATGAGGGTCCTCATCCTCAAGCTCTGGCTTTGTGCTCGTCATACAAGGCTGCATCACTGAACTTGTGTTAATTCAGTTGCTATGTTACGGCTCCATTATGCAATCGGATAGGAAACTTTTCAATTATAGTTCCGCACACAGAAATGTAGAAGAGAGGGCACACACATTTTGAGGTATTTTACTTTGAGGCTTACTCTCTTTGGTACTCAATGTGTAGTAATAATATAATGTTGTGTTTTCATTAGTGGTATTATGCAGTTGACAATTAATCCTACCATTAGTTTACAGGTATTTGTGAGTTCATCAGGTTGCAGTATACTGATTTAATAATCAGACGAAACATAACATAACAGAGTTGTGAGACTTACAGCTAGTTTACAGATATTTGGTAGTTCATCAAAAATCAGGTTGCAGTATACTGATTTAATAATTATACCAAACAGAAAAATAATAGAACAGAATTACTCAACATAGTCCCAATACAATACGATAAGCATGAGGATGAACATAAGGCAGCAAAGCAAAGAGCACAGAGAGTGCAGAAGGAGGGGCACCAGATACACTACAGTTGATGTTGTCAACAAGGAGACATTTAGCTAGCGCTGTTAAAACACAATAGTGTTTTTTTTTTTTTTTCTTCAGTAGCATTTACTCTCATCAGACAAGTGAGATGACGCTGTGGCGGCATGACTTTGCGTGAAGCTTTTAACTGCCCCTTTAGTCCATTAACTTTAATTGGAGTGACTTGGAGCAGTGACCCAACCAAGAACAGAACACTCAGATAAAAAACAAAAATGGCCTCAGTCATATCCTCTCTTGTTCTCCCTCCTTCTGGTTGTCTACGTAACGCCCATCTGTACACCTTGTAGGGACTATTAGCATCTCTTTAAGTAGTGCAGACACATGCACACACATGTGCATCCTCCTCCTCCTCCTCCTCCTCCTCCTCTTTCGATTTCATCTACCCAAACAGCTCTCCACACGTGTGCTGATCTGTTTTTCCACCATTTCCTCAGGCCTCTACTCTCTATTTTGAACCCATTCAGTCCCCATCCATACTCCCCCACCCCAAAGACACATCACTCCCCCCCCCCCCACCCCAAAGACACACCCCCCCCCCCCCGCTCTCCTCCATACTCCCCCACCCCAAAGACACATTACTCTCCCCCCCTGCTCCTTCCTCCACCACAGGCTATCATACATCCCTACAGACACCCCCTTGCATCGAAACATGTCCTCCCACCTCCTCTTCTCCCATCAACCCACTAACTCACACACACACACACACACACACACACACACACTCACCCTCACCAGCTGTGTCGTGCCGCCCCATCCCACCCTCCACCTAACACGCAGGTTATCGTTGGTTGCCATCTGTGAGATCTTGTTTATCTGACGGTGCCAAGCAGCATGTGGGATGTGGGTGCGTGTGTGTGTGTGTGTGTGTGTGTGTGTGTGTCTGTGTGGCACAGGATGGTACCTGTGTGAAGCAGCAGCAGATCTCCGTGAGAGACAGACAGAGAGAGAAAGAGAAACAGGGGGAGAGAGAGAGAGAAACAGGGAGAGAGAGAGAGATACACGGAGGGCTGTGATCTCAGCTGATTAGCTTCAGCGTAGAGCCAGTTCCCAGACATATCATCCCACCATCAGTGCTGTTGCCACTGCCACGGTGACGGGCGATGGCATCCTGGTTTCTAACAAGCGCTTACGGGCAGACGTGCTAATCAGACAGTGTTGCTGCTGCTCTGTAGATGTCAGGCTGTAGGGTGTAGGGTGTGTGTGTGTGTGTGCGTGTGTGTGTGTGTGTGTGGTGGAAGGGAAGGTGGATGTTGGGTGTTGTGAGTAGCTTGAAGGCTGATGCTGAAACATTTTGCCTGTGGTTGGCAGAACCAGAGCAGCCCTGACAGCAGTAAAGGGAAGAGGAGGAGAGAGGAGATGAGAGCAAAAGAGAAGAGAAGAGAGGAGTAGAGGATGGAGAATGATGGAGAGAGGAGAGAGGATAGGAGAGGGGAGAGAAGGGTGGGTGTGACCAAGAGTGTGATAGAAGATGAGCGATAGAAAGTTAAGAGAGGAGAGGAGAGAGGATAAATGAGAGTAGAGGAGAGAGGGGGAGCAGGGAGGATGAGCGGATAGAGTAGAGAATGAGAGATGGAGAGAGAGAATGAGACACAGGATGATGGGAAGGGGGGATAGTATAGTGTAGGAGATGAAGAGAGGCAGGGAGAACTGGAGAGAGGGCTAGAGGAGGTGAGGTGAGGACAGGGGAAAGAGAAGAGAGGGCTGGCGGTGAGACCTGTGGCGGGGAGAGGAGGGGAGGAGAGGAGGGGAGGGGGTAAAGCTTGTTAAAGCCAACCACTCTGGCAGGAAAGGTGCTCAGGATTGTCTGACTTCCTGTGCCTCCTTGGCCTTATGCTGTTCTTTGTACTCGTCTCTTGCTAATGCTGTGTGTGTGTGTGTGTGTGTGTGTGTGTGTGTGTGTGTGTGTGTGTGTGTGTGTGTGTGTGTGTGTGTGTGTTTGTGTGTGTGTGACGCGCGCACACACGTGTGTATGTGTGTAATAGTCACAGAGTAAGGGAAAGAAGAAAAAGGAATCAATTCAAAGGAGTGTTTTTATAGTAAATGGTTTTGACTGCTGATTGACCTGTTATAACCATTTACACACTCCAGTGCAAGGCTTCTGTTCCGACTTCAGAGTTCATCACGCCTACATTTCACTCATGAAAATAAATCATCATTATGCAGAGAACATTACTCCGATCTGTTTTACTCTTTGGATGACTTTCTTCTAACTGTGTTCCCTGTGTTTGTTGTATGTGCATGTGACTGTATGTTGTGTGTTATTGGGGGGGTTTTGTTTCTTGCTGTGAGAGGCACTGTCCCTCCTGCCAGCTCTCCATGCATGGGCTTCTCTCAGCCGCTGCTGGCACGCCCACACAACCAACCCTGCCAACGCCAGAATTATGAATTATCCCCCCAGTCTCGTAGCTTCAGCATCGGCCCTCTATGTGTGTGTGCCTGCGACCATGAGCACCCAGGCTTTGCAGCATAAGGCACGGAGGCTGCCATATTAACCATAAGCTGCCAGTGATTGGAGTTTGCAGAGTGAATGCTGGTGGTTTCGTACCACCACAGAATCCCCGTACCCCCCCCCCCCCCCCCCCCCCCCCCTCCATCTTTTCCCCTTTGCAGTGGAGTGGAAGCATCCATCTCCCACAGCTATGCCAGAGCCATGGGGGTGGGGGGATGTAGGGTTGATGTCGACCCCGGGGGGGGGGAAGTAATCCCCTGCCCTGGACTGTGTGTGTGTGTGTGTGTGTGTGTATGAGTGTGTGTGTGTGTGAGAGAGAGATACAGATGGAGAGAGAGAGAGAGAGAGAGAGGGAGAGGAAGAGGAAGAGAGAAAAAGGGAAAGGGAGAGGGAGAGGGAGAGATAGATACAGAGGGAGAAGGAGAGAGAGGGAGAGAGACCTGTGATGGTTGGCATTAATTTGTGCCAGTGATCCACGAGAGGCCAGGCGTGTAGAGCTGTGGGTTATAAGGAGTTTAGGCTCTGCACAGAGGGGAGCACAAGTCATGACTGTGTGGACTGTCACCATAGTCTGCCCACCTCCAGGCAGCCTCTCTCAGGGGATGATTAATGAGTGTTAAGAGGAAAGAGAAACTCGAACTCTAAGTGCTCGAAAGTCATGATTGGTGAATTGGAGACGTGCTACCCTCTAGTAATCTCCAGTGCAGTAAGTTACTGAGATCCACACACAGAAATCCCAGACATACTAGCCAACAGCACTGAAATGTTGTCTGCCTTATAGGTCACCTTGAGATGTATGATGGGAAGTCTTTCAGTGTGTGGGTTTGTGCTATTAGTTCTCAAATACTGTATACATCATATACATTGAAAACGGAGATTTGCATGTGAAAGCTCATTTTCTGCTGTGAACTCAAGTAAATTAAGTGCATAGAGAGATCAGCTGAATAACATTGCCTTGACACAGCTTTTCTAGTAACCTTCACTCGTGTGTGGGTAAGGATTAATGGCTGTGCTCTTTGGGTGATGGCATTCAGCCCTCATAGCTGTGGCCCTTAATGAAATGCCTATGAATTATCCCATAGTTCCCTCAGACAGTCGGTCTAATGTTATTGGTTTCAGCAGTTCTCTCTTTTCCACAGTGCCCAAACATAATGCAGTCATCCCCTTTGTGATTTGTATCGAAACACAGACTGTGTACACCAACAGTGTGGTATATGTGGCTCAGACACAGACGGCAGAGCAGCGGGTTGATTTGATTTGTCTTTTCTTCTCTCCTCACCATTCTGACCTGTGATCTGTCCTCTGAAAAGCCTGATCAATTTTGAATGAACACTGGAGGCTTGATGACAGCCCCCCCCCCCCCTGTAACTCCTAGATGTCTTCCCCCTGCATAACTCACCCCTTCCCTCAGATGACTCCAGATTTTTGGGGGGGGGGGAAGAGGGGCACAGTGCCTCCGTCAGCGAGAGGGATGGGAGATTCCGGTGAGTCTCTCTGAGGTAATAGCTGCCGTCAGCCCGCTGATTAACCAGAGGTGGAGGAGGCCAAGGGCGGTTCGCAGTCAGAGCGGCTTCTGGAGATGGATTAGACGGGGGGGCTAAGTGGGCACCGTCCATCTCCTGCGTCCTGCTCTCGTCCCAACTCCTCAGCCTCTTTTGTCCTGATCAAGCGCGGGCGCACAACCTGGGCAGGAAGCTCTAGTGGTGGAACTCAGGGCAGACCGCTGCCAGTCTAGGGCGTGCACAGACACACACACACACACACACACACACACACACACACACACATCTACACAAAAATGCTGGCAGCAGGACACTCTCATGCACTGTGCACACACACAGGGGTGGTAGCAAGGGAAATTATAGTGGGGGAGACTGATGTTACCCCTCAGCTCCTGACAAATAGCAGATCACCAGCAGGCCATGTGCTGGGCCGCTGCTGCTGCTGCTGCTGCTGCTGCTGCTGCTGCTGGTCTGATGCCTGTCCTGGTCCACTGCAACGAGGGAAAGGAACTACGTGCCTCAGAGCAACAGTGTTCTTCTGCATCTGTGTGTGTGTGTGAGTTTGACTTAATGGAAATGAGTTCTCAGTGAATATATGTACGTCTATTTATTAAAGTAACAAATAACACAAAATACTCAAAATTCATTAAGCTGAACTGTATATTTTAACTGTGTATTTTTTTTAAGTCCACTTTAGTTAATTAAATAAGAGACGTTCTTCCACATTTTGTGTGTGTATATTTCACTTACTTCATTACAGACTTGAATTATATATTGCTTATGCTGACTAAACAACACAGAAAAAATAACAGGCCCCCATATTTTTCTTAATTAAAAGGGTACGCCAAGTCTGATTTAATATCATTCTCCCGGAACTTCTTGAATTCCAGGTTTATGTTTTGCTACAGTACAGGAAACTGGGGGAAGATGGTCTCTAAATTTTAGTCGAGTTGATGTCATCACCACAATTTACGGTGTTTGCAGGAAAAACGTAAGCACCTGTCAGTTGTTGCTGAGTAACAAACCTGTGTGGAGCGCCTGCCATCTCAGCTGTGTAAAAGCCAGTGGCAATCATGTTAAGAATGTTGCTCTGACCACTCCAGTGTCAAATCAGCTGATGAGTGCAGTATCTGCCTGTAACAGGATGCATTACTATATGGTGCTTCTCTCTCTCTCTCTCTCTCTTACTCACACACACAAACACAAACACAAACACAAACACACTCAAACACACACGCACACACACACACACACACACTGTCAGTGCTTCCAAGTGTTGGTTTATCATTTTTATGGGGGTATAAAATAAGGAGAAGAGAAGTCTCTTTTCAGGGGCAGCTCAATTCTGTGCTGAACTGATGCTCATAGGCGGGGATGTTTAGAGGCCAAGGGGCCTCGCTGGACCATAGCTGACCACTCAGAGAATCATGTCTCAAAGCAAACTCAACCGGCATGGAAGGCCTGCTGATGACGGGGGTAGTAGATAGATGGAGTTGTGCCTGGAGTTTTATTGTCCTTCCTTTCTCTGATGGTCATGTCGAACATCATCACACTCATCCCAAATTATACTTCTTAGACACAAAGACCTAGAATGTACTTTTGCAAATCCTTCCGATCAATTTATTTGTATTTCAGTATAATATCAGTCATTTGTCTGGGGCATTTTGGCTCCTCAGTATTGTTGGCGATGACATCACTGAGCTATTTGAGTCTCTTTTATCCCTTTCTCTCTCTTATTCCTCCTATATTTTCTCCCATTTTTCTCGACTAAACGTTGCACTCAGAAATTGCATGCCATTTCTTGCATCTTTCCATAACTCAGGCACTTCAACTGTCAGGGGGGACATCAGAGGATGTGGAGATGGGGCTTGAGTATGATGTTCTCTCATTCTTTCACCTTTCAGCATGCACAAAAAACCCACCAGGACCCATATGTATCAATCTTTGTGTCCAACTTGCCATCAGACCATGTGTATGCACATAGGTGGAAGACAGGGGGGGGGGGGGGGGGGGGGGGGGGGGTCGTCACCACTCTTCCTTCCTTAGGATTTCCCCCCTTAGTATATCATTGTAAAACGAACTTTGTCATTTTAAATCATATAATATGTACTGTAAGCACTTGTGTTAATTATAAATGCAAAACGACACATTTTTAAGTTTGAAAGATTTCGTTCCCCCCTCTACCTTCCAGTAGTTTGGTCCACTGTCTGCTATTCCCAATCCCACCCTCACAACCATTAGCCCGGATGTGATGTGTGAAACACGATTCTTTACTCCTAGCACTCAGTAGAATAACACACATGTACATTTGGAACCAGACTGCATCTTGTTCGCTCCGTTACCTCGTGGGTGAGTCTTGTGCGTCAGCAGGGCAGCCAAATTTGTACGGGGCAGCAATGTACATTTTTTTAAGTTAGCATATATTTGGTGGCATAATAGTCCATAACTTGTTTTGGAAAACAAATAAATAAATATTTTTGAAGAATATTTTGATTGATTTATATGTTCATATTATTTCATAATATTTCTTCTTTTTTTAGAACTGTGCTTATTTTGAGCTTTATGTTTTTGTTTTGCTTCAGATCAATCAACACATTTATTCTCCTTTATGTAGTTGTCATCGAAGGGGCAACAAATAACCAGTAGGGTTATTGCATTCATTTGTACCTACATTGACACAGGCCTACATTTTATTTAATTATTTATCGTCATTACTTTATTTGTCTATTATGCCAAATGCTAACATCACAATTGCTATAGTCTCCATATAAATAAAACTAGGTTAAATGTGTTATACGTGAATTCCAACCCAAATAGAGTACAGTAGAATACAACTTATTATAGTGCACAAGACATGATTGCACACCAGCAAGCATTATTCATATAAACTGACCTTTTCAAAACAGCAGGTGAAGCTTCAATTATTTTAAACAAACTGAACTGAATTCGGCTTATGTTATGTCAAAGCCGTTGGAAATTGCAGACAATATTGATCCAAATAGAAGGCCTCCTACCCTGCCGCTGTTCAGATCCACTATAGCATGGAAAATTCTCCATTAACAAATCCTGTTAACTAGGTGTGATATTTAGCTTTTCTCGTGACATGGTATGAATGTATCGTTTTTCAAACATCATCCTGTAGGCAACACAATCTGTGCTTCGTTAAAGTTTGCATGCTTGATGATAATTCAAGCATAAACACTTTTCTTAGTTTGACTTGAGACTTCTTAGACGGATCATTTATTTTTAGACATAAACCGCTACGTCTTATTTTAAATTGTAAGTTAACAGATGAGAAGAAAACATAGGAAGGAAGGGGAAGTGAGTTTTCACCTTGGGCCATACATCATGCATTCCAAAATCTTTCCCTATAGGCTCCGAAAGGAAACATCACACCTTGTAACTATAGACATAAGACCCACCTCTAAAAAGACTTCAGCGTAGGATGCTCTTGTGTTTCCTCACTCATAGGTCCTCTGTCCTCCCATCTCGTCTCCTCTGGATGCCATTAAAGAAATGCACTGTCCTGAGGTTGTGAGGGTGAGTCCAGTGTGGGACTGTGCTTGTCTATGCAGCACAGGTGACACTGGTGCCATGACCCGGATGGGAGTTTGAGGGGTGGGGTGAGGGTAACGGTTGCCAGCGGGTACAGTGCTGTGCAGTGGGTAAACGTCCCCAAACACCCATGGGTTTTACCCTCCTTTTCTAGTACGCCTGCCCCCATGCCCCACGTGGCAAATAACTTCTAGAATACGTGACTTTTAACAGAGGCAGAAAAGTACGAATTTCCTTTACCCAACAAAAGAAAGATGGGGAGTTTTACAGACTTCCACAGGCAAAGGATAAGCCTCCAAGTCAAGAGTGAGGCAGAAGCTATATCGTTGGCTTGGGATGTGGTAATCTGTATTCCCCGGGCATATACCAAATACTGCAGTGATTGGGTGAGGCTTGCCACACATGTACATGAGAGCCTTGAATATACATGTCCCGAAGGTGGTCAGTGTTGGACAGGACCAAAAACGTGACCAACTGTGATTGGAGCCTGGTGACACCTCAGGCAATGTGGATGAAAAGTAGCTGGTAGGGAGGCCAATCAATCCCGTTTGAATTTTATGAGACCATGTTAAATACAGAGAGAAGAACTGTGAATTAGTTTTAGGTCAACTCTCCAGGTCTCCTCTGACACTTGGGCATTCAGGTTTCATTATCAGGCACACCTCGTCCAGTCTGTTGAGGACATGGTATGATTGAGAATGATGTTATACTAGTGTATATAAAAGAGATATTTCCCTGCCAGTGAAATGGGTAGGACTGACCAGCGCTTCAGATTCTGCTTTGTGCGTCCCAAGAGTTCTTTAAAGTTGACATGGTACAGATTCTTGTAGAAGCATAAAACAGCAATGCCAATATAGGTAAAGGACTCGTTATCTAGTATGAAAGGGGAGCGCTGTAGTTAAAGTGCACTCCGCAGCCTGTGGGGTTGCATAAAATAAGATAATCCATGTGAGAAATCACATTTTCTCAGAACATCAAAACGGTGCATCCATTCAATGCAGTCAAGGGCTTTTTTATCTGTAAAATGAGAGGAGTAGAGTATGTATAAGAGATGATACATATTCTAAAATAATTACCTACCTGGTATAAAACCAGTTTGCTCAGAGGAGATGATTTCAGGAATTTCTCTCAATTCGGCATGCTAAAACCTTAGTGAGAATTTTGTAGTTGTAGCAGAGGAGGCTTATTGGATGCTATGCACTACAGACCTGGGGCTCTTTGTTCTTCTTCACTAAAAGAGTTATAATGGCTTGGGTTTGCTTCTGGCATATTCTGCCTGGACAGGATTTCACCATTCCATACAGGGGAGAATGATTTTATAGAAATCTATGGGAAACCAATCAGGACCTGCTGCCGTTCCACTCTGCATGGAGTTAATGACTTCTACAATTTCCTGACATGTTATAGGGGAATCAATAATTGCTTTGGCCACTGGGTTGATTTGAGGAATATCAAGGTTGTCTAAGAACGCTTGGATCTCTGCAGTATTACAAGTAGCTTCTGATGTGTGAAGATCGACATATTAGAATTTATCTTTAAAAAATAAATAAATGTATTGCTTACAAATTTAGCAAAACTATTATCAGCCAGTAAAAAAGTGAAAATCAGATATCATCAGGTGCGAAAATTGTTTATTTTACTAATATTATTTGCTTATGCTATGCCCTTGTTATGCTACAAACCGAACTGTTCAGTACTAGAAGAAGGACTTTCAAAATCACCACCTAAACCTCAACATGACAAGACGCCATTTTAGCAGATTAGCAAAAAGAAAAAGTCCGGATAGAAATGCAGCAGTGGTTAAACAGCCAGAAATTGACCAGATATCTGTCAAAACTAAGCAATGGTGAAACACTGATATTAGTTTAACTCAGCGGGAGTTGGAATTTGACGACTTGGTACAACAGTTTGACCAAGCAAAGTCAAGGAAATGCAGTTTTAAAGGTAAGAACCTTTACCATTATGATATATTTGTGTTGTGACTGATACACGTCATGCTGTTGTGTCAGTTGGATACGTTTTCATTGACAATGACATTACTTGACCTTGTTCAAATTAACGCTCCATAGTAAGCCATAAACTAAGCAGCATTTGCTTACCATTTTCACACCACTCTCGCTTACTACAGACGGTTTCATAATATAGCTACCAGAATATGTCTGATAAGAAGTGGCATTGTCAGCCCTTGGTCTTTTGGTTGTGAAAAAAGAAAGGAAGAGGCGGAGTTGAAAAAGAAGGAGAAAACGCACTAAATTAACTTAACAGACTTCAATAGAAAAGCAAGAATTTGGATGGATGGCTGGCTGGCTGGCTAAGATAATGCACTCGAACAAAGGTCATTTCTTCCAACTGGGGGTCATCAAAGGGGTCATGCATTGCCACACTTGTCACACATACTTTGTTTTCATCTTTCAACTGGTGAATTGAATCACAATTCCTCCGCTATGTTGTCAAATTTGTGCAGTAGGGACTCTCTGCTCTTACCTGGAGAAGAGTCTGCACAGTAGAGTACACCTACTCATTTGGTAGGCCTTCCCCAATACCAAGGTCCAGCGCATTGCAGACTGTTTTCATTGAACACAACGCCAAGAACAGCAGCAACGGCAAGGGCACTTTGCTCCGGGATAACCAGTTTGGCAGGTAAGTAAAAGAGCAGTTTCATGTATGTCACTTAACAACATATTCAGATACCTTATAGTTCTGAATATAGCCAATGACAATTTAATAAAACGAATGTTACTAGCTAACGGTATGCTACATATGCTAGCAACTTATAGGTAAGATTAGCCTGCACACAAACTCCTCAACCGGCAAAACTTGAGTTGGTCCTTGGTTAACTCGGTTTAATTTTTTTATTGTTTTTTGTGTTTACACCATTGATGCTCAATTTTTTATTTGTTAATGTCGCTTCAGCGTAGAGAGACACCGTGTGTCAAGTTCACCAAGATGGAGATTGTGGTCATTTTGATGTTTGTTAATTTGTCTATTAGCTAGCTAGCTAACAGTACAGATGAAGAGAGGCAAGTGAGCTAACTAAAAAGTATGTAGCAGTTACATCATAAACTAAGTCATTCTCACTAGCATTAGCCACCCACGTTTTTCAGAATGTAACATTAGTTCTTTGGTGATCATTTTTCTCAGTTTCATTTTAAGTGTCTTTAATATACCTTTTTATCGAATTATGTTTCACAGTGAAACAGTAGCTAAACACACCTTTTTCTTTTAGGCAGCACAATAGAGCAAACACTAGTTAGTGGTAAAATGTAATAGAGGAAAATATCATGACACAATCATTCCAGGGCCATTACTAATGATGTTAATTATGTATGAAGTGTTGTTGTATTGCAGTACAAGTGCTCTGCTATACTATATTGCAGTATATACTGCTATGATTATAATAAAATGTGATTTACCTTTTTGTTTTCGCAGGTCCCTCAATATGGGTAATGGGAGGACGGCTACATTCACCGTGGGAAGGAGAGAGCAGGGAGGTCCCTGGGAACCGACCTATGAGTGGGTACCCAGATCAAGTGGTTTGGCTCCCTTTCTTTCACGTCCCGAACGTCCTGCTTGTCCACTGCGGTGGGAACGATCTTGGACGAATAAAGAGTGTCACAGACATGAGGCAGGACCTGCGTGATCTCCATCCTAGTTACCCACAGGTGAGGATCGTGACGTGTTGATCGTGCAATGACACAATGTATCTTAGCTTGTGCTCCCGTGGCTCCATTGGTAGAGCAAAGTGCCAATAAACTAAGGTCATGGATTTGAGACCATAAGGGGGATCAAACATACTGATGAAAATGTATATCTTCACTGTACTGTATGTTGCTTTGGATGATAGCTTCAGCTAAATGACAAATGTAATGTAGCGTGGCCGAGTTTTGTTGCCTCTCAGAATGCTTGTACCTGGTAATACCCATTGCCTAGACTCTTCATGTGCTTATAGCCCTACACCACATTTGTAAACAATATATTTCATTATATATTCTATACTTACACAGTTGACTCTGTTTCACGTGTGCTTGCAAATTTACCAGACTATTGCTTTTGACCTGACTAGCACTGTTGATGTCACAGAACTTACACTTGCACTGTTGATGTCACCAAACGTGTGTGACTTGTGTGTACTCAGTGCTGTGCAGTGAGTTAACCTCACTCCTGACAGCTTAAGTGATGTACAAGCGACCGATGCTAGCACTCATGGGTGTTCGCCTCCTTGCTAGCATGTCCACCTCCCATGTCTGAGGTTGAGAGTTCAAGTCTACACAATGCAGGTTGCACTGTTGGTGTCCCTGAACTCACACTTGTACTGCTAATCTTGCCTTGCATGTTCTTGAGCATAAGGGGAGAGGCTGCAAATTGAATAACCCTTTCTAGGACCTTATCCCATAACATACAGGATTTAGTACATTTCATACACAGCACGTGTATTTCAGAGCTTCTTATACTAGCTTCTAAGAGTCTTTGTTCTATCTCTGATAGACTGACTGTTGTGTGTTGTCAAGCAAGTGTGTACGTAGCAACTGGCCAGCAGCCATGAAATGGATCGTCATGAAGTATCTTACTCTGCCTATGTCAAATCTTTGGTAGGTCTGTCGCAACCCAACCAATTGCTTGTAATACCCACAGGGCTCTTAAGTGTCACGCATTGAGCGTGACAGTCACTAATTTCGGTCTTTAATCACGCACTCCCGCCACACATCGTATTTCTCACGCTGAAAAAAAACTCTAGGCTATTTAATGTGCCGCAGCGCGCAAACATGACCTGGCCGTGCTGCCCTCACCATGGAGGAATCAAGCACGTCTCACCGAATCCCCTGGAGTTCTGCCGTGAGGTGCCAATTATCAGCCAATCAAACAAAATAAATAGCCAATCAGAAAGTCAATCAGAAAGTCTTTTGTATCTGTTGTATCTGGGTAAGATTTAATCCAGCAACCAATGAAAATAAAGCATCCTGGAATTGCGCGCGACTGATCTTCCGAAAGTTTCGTTAACCTGAGGAAACCACGGGAGCTCCGAGCATCAGTCTTCTACATAGAGCAAGTCGTCTCCTGTTTTAATGTTACAACAAATTCACAATGGTTTGACAAAAGCAATGACAACTTGACTGCAGTTAGAGAATATTTCCCAGATAATTAGCATCAGTTTTTAATGAGTGTTTGTAGCCAACACAGTTTGCCTTTTCACTAGACTAGGCTATAGCTTTGACTCCGAACTTCGTTAATAGGCTATAATAAATTCGAGTAGGCCTATTAAAAATATATATAGCCTATAATTCGAACAAATATTTGGCAGCCCTTAATATTCAATAATGTTATGGGCATTATTTTTTGTAAATGTGTTTGCTTGAACATTCTATTCAGATTCCGAGGCTTCTTCACGTGAAGTTGTGAATCGCGAGCTCATTAGGCATACTAGCATGTTATGAATATCCTGGCCATGGATGCATTAATCATTGCATCTGTCTTTCAAAGATGTCTGGTAAAAAACAAATAAGCATCCTGTCCTTCGCCCAAAGAGGAAAGCCCCCTAAAAAGGCCAGATTAGGCCCAGAGAACGTAAACACATTAGAGGAGGAGATGGTGGAAGAGGAAGAGACAGTACAGGTGGAGGAGGAAGAGACAGTACAGGTGGAAGAGGAAGAGACAGTACAGGTGGAGGAGGAAGAGACAGTACAGGTGGAAGAAGAAGAGACAGTACAGGTGGAGGAGGAGGAGACGGTGGAAGAGATGGTGGAAGAACCAGTGGAGGAGATGGCTAGAACAAAAGGGAGAATAGTCCCAGGAGCAGCCACCTACAAGACCTCTTTTAATAGTGAATGGACCTCTAAATGGCCATTTATTACTGTAGGAAGCACCAGCTCATATTACTGGTGCTCTATCTGCCGCCAAGAGAACTCCTGTGCCCATCCAGGTGTGCGGGATGTGACAAGGCACATAGGCAGTAAGGGGCATCAGGCCAAACAGCAGGCACTGAAGTCAACCAGCGCAGTCAAAAACTTTTACTTGCCAGTGACTGCAGAGATGAGTGTGCAAGAGGTCAAGGTACATTTAAATGCATAAGGTTGACTACAATGTTCATGAATACCATTTTTCCTAATTAATACATCCAATTCTATGACTATGGCATATATAATGGGAACCAACACCAAAAATGATAAGAGTCCAAAAAGGCAACAAACACCTACAATAAACAACACAAGTCATAATTCTCTCTCTCTCTCCCAAATTAGAATAGAATAGAATAGAAAAGCCTTTATTGTCATTGTATTTATACAACGAAATTTTGAGTGCTTCTCCTGTTGGTGTGACGAGGGACAACATATAACACAACAACAACATATAACATAACAATACTACAACTATCCAAAAACAGTAGGAACAGCCCCCCAAAAAATATATATATACATTAAGAGTAGAACAAAGTGCGGTGGCATAGACTAAAGTACTTCAATAAATACATCAATTAATACAGCTTTGTTTATGCACATGTGTAAGGTGCCTGAGATGGTATGTGACTTGTAGTCAATAAAGTGCTTAGTGTTTAGTGCATGTCGGTATTTAGAGTTCTGATGGCTGTCGGGAAAAAACTGTTCTTAAGACGCGTGGTCCTTGCTCTAAAGGATCTGTACCGTCTGCCTGAGGGCAGAAGAGTAAACAGGTGGTGGCCTGGGTGAGAGGAGTCTTTTAAGATGTTATTGGCCCTGCTAAGGTAGCGGGAGCGGGCAATGGATTCCAGGGAGGGCAGTGAGCAGCCAGTGATTTTTTGTGCTGTGTTGATGACCCTTTGGAGGGCTCTCTTGTCTGCTGCGGTGCAACCGGAGTACCACGCCGAGATGCAGTAGGTTAGTACACTTTCGATAGTGGTGCGGTAGAAGGCCACCATCAGTTTACACTCCAGGTTGTTTTTCCTGAGTACTCTCAGGAAGTGTAGTCGCTGCTGTGCCTTTTTTACTGTCTCTGAGGTGTTGACAGACCATGAGAGGTCATCTGATAAATTGGCTCCTAGGAATTTGAAGGTGTGGACCTTCTCCACACAGTCCCCGTTGATGTAGAGTGGGGCCGGAACTGCACTTTGCCTTCTGTAGTCCAGAATTAATTCTTTCGTTTTTGTGGTGTTCAGTGACAGATTGTTGTCTGAGCACCACACTGTCAGTTTCTGTACTTCATCCCTGTACGCTGATTCGTCATCTTCTGATATGAGCCCGATCACGGTGGTGTCGTCAGCAAATTTAATGATGGTGTTGGTGGGATGGGTTGGAGTACAGTCATGGGTGTACAAGGAGTACAGTAGTGGGCTCAGCACACAGCCTTGTGGAGAGCCAGTGCTTAGAGTGATGGTGGAGGAAAGGTGGGGACCGAGTTTTACAGTTTGTGGGCGGTTTGAGAGGAAGTCCTTTATCCAGGTGCAGATGGAGGGGGAGAGGCCTAGTGCAGTTAGTTTGCTGACTAGTATGTCAGGGATGATAGTGTTAAAAGCTGAGCTGTAGTCAATGAAGAGCATTCTTATATAGGTTCCATGGAGTTCCAGGTGGCTCAGTGCGGTGTGGAGGGCTACGTCGATGGCATCTTCCGTGGACCTGTTTGCTCTGTAAGCAAACTGATGCGAGTCAAATGTGGGGGGAAGGGTTGATTTGATGTGCCGTGAAACCAGTTTCTCAAAGCACTTCATGATTACAGGTGTAAGTGCAATCGGTCTATAGTCATTCAAGCTGTTGATGGCTGGTTTCTTAGGGACGGGGATGATGATAGCTGATTTTAGGCAGGGTGGGATGGTGGCTAGAGTGAGAGAAAGGTTAAAGATCTTAGTGAAGACCCCAGCGAGTTGGTTGGCACAGGAATTGAGTACCTTTCCAGATACTCCGTCGGGGCCAGCAGCTTTTCTTGTACTCACTGATTTGAGCACACATCTCACCTCGTGTTCTTGTAGGGTGAGAGTGTGGCTGCTGGGGGTTGGTGGAGCCAGTGCAATTGGGTAAAGACGTGCAAGTCTACCTGTACAAGTCCACCGAAACAAGGCTCACAAACAAGGTAAACTTTTCATTTTGATTCTACCATAGCCATGTGTCACAGTAGCATCTCTGTTGTCACTGGTTGTCAAAAAAGATCACAGCGCAGCAGACGACAGCGCAACCTGGGTAATCTCCGCTCACTTCAACAAACCTCTTCGGCTGTAACCTCTTTTTCTGTTGGCCTGTGGAACTGTCAGTCTGCAGTCAGGAAAGCTGATTTCATCTCAGGTTATGCCAACCACCTCTCCCTAGGGCTCTTAGCTCTCACGGAGACATGGATCACACCTGAAAACAATGCTACCCCGGCAGCACTCTCCACCAACTATGCCTTCTCCCATACTCCCCGGCCAACTGGTCGTGGAGGTGGGACGGGGCTGCTGATTTCAGACAACTGGAAATTCACTCCACTGCTGCCGTCAAACAGGTATGCCTCCTTTGAATATCATGCAATTATGGTAACTGCTCCTGTTAAAACTTATGTGATTGTTATCTACCGTCCACCAGGACAACAGGGTGATTTCGTCCATGAGCTGGACACCCTGCTGTCATCCATCCCTGACCAGGAGTGTCCAACACTCATCCTTGGCGACATGAACATCCACCTAGACAATCCCAACTCAGCTGACTTTCGGACCCTGGTTCACTCGTTCGACCTACAACAGGTCCCCACTCCTCCAACTCACAAAGCAGGAAAAGAGCTTGACCTCATCCTTGCTCGGAACTGCACCACGGACAACCTAACGGTAACCCCTCTGCATCGCTCGGACCACTTCTTCATTCGCTTCGATGTTCGGCTCATTGAGCAACCCTCTGTCCCCCCTCCGATGGTCTCGTTCCGGCGCAACCTCCGCAACCTCTCTCCCACCCACTTTTCCTCTCTGGTTTCTTCTGCTCTTCCACCTTTATCCACTTTCTCCTCACTAGGTGTCGATGATGCCACAGAATCACTCTGCTCCACTCTGAGCTCATGCTTGGATACTTTGTGTCCACTTTCCACCAGACCTGCTCGTTCTACCCAGTCTCATTCGTGGCTGAGTGATACCCTCCGAACGCAGCGCTCCAATCTCAGAGCGGCTGAGAGAAAGTGGCACAAATCTGCAGCACTGGACGATCTTGCAAGCTACCAGACACTGCTGGCCTCCTTCTCATCCAGCATCACTGCTGCTAAGAAGACTTTTTTCAACGACAAGATCAACGGTGCAACTGACGCTCGGAAACTATTCTCCACCTTCAAAACTCTGCTCTACCCTCCTCCTCCTCCCCCAGCTACTAACCTCACTGCTGATAACTTTGCTTCCTTTTTCACAGAGAAAGTGGCAGCCATCGGGAAACAGTTCGACCAACTGTCTCCCCCCCTAAGGGCGCAACCGTCAATGGCTCATCATTTCCTTCTTTCACCCCTCTCAGCGAGAGTGAGGTCTCCAAAATCCTAACAGGTAGCCGTCCAACTACATGCCCGCTGGACCCCATCCCATCCAATATCCTTCAAGCCATATCGCCTGCCGTCTTACCGGCAATAACACAGGTGATTAATGCTTCATTTAATTCTGGAACATTCCCCTCTTCATTTAAAGTGGCTCGGGTAACACCGCTGCTCAAGAAGCCGTCTCTCGATCCCACTCAGGTGGGAAACTATCGACCGGTCTCACTTCTCACGCTCCTATCAAAAACCATTGAGAGGGCAGCTTCCAAACAGGTCACAGAGTTCCTAGCAAGGAACAATCTCCTCGATCCAAACCAGTCTGGATTCAAAAGTGGTCACTCCACCGAAACAGCCCTGTTGTCTGTGACAGAGGCCTTGAAAACAGCTAGAGCAGCAGCTCAATCCTCAGCTCTCGTCCTGCTTGATTTATCAGCTGCGTTTGATACAGTCAACCACCGCATCCTTCTGTCCATACTGTCAAGTATGGGCATTTCTGGCAAGGCTCACTCCTGGTTTGAATCGTACCTCACTGGGCGCTCGTTCAATGTGTCATGGCAAGGTCAGCTGTCTGTACCTCACCACCTTACCACAGGGGTGCCCCAAGGCTCGGTGATGGGACCACTTCTCTTTGCCATTTACACCACTTCGCTGGGCCCTATCATCCGCTCGCATGGTTTTTCCTATCATTGCTATGCCGATGATACTCAACTGTTTCTGTCTTTCCCTCCTGAGGACACCACTGTCTCGGCGCGGATCTCGGACTGTCTTGCTGATATATCCACATGGATGAAAAACCACCACCTTCAGCTGAACCTGGCCAAAACGGAACTGATGGTCTTTCCAGCCAAACAGGCCATCCACCACAACATCAGCATCAATATTGACTCCTTGTCTCTTGTTCCATCCAAAACAGCAAGAAACCTCGGGGTCATTATTGATGACCAACTGACTTTCACGGACCACATTGCCTCTGTCTCTAGGTCCTGCCGCTTTGCGCTATTCAACATCCGCAAAATCAGGCCGTACCTAACCCAGTATGCCACCCAGCTGCTGGTGCAAACCTTGGTGAATTCACGCCTTGATTACTGCAACGCCCTCCTAACGGGCCTGCCGGCTTGCGTGGTGAAACCACTACAAATGATCCAGAACGCGGCGGCGCGTCTGGTGTTCAACCAACCGAAGAGGGCACACGTCACCCCGCTACTCATTGACCTCCACTGGCTGCCTGTAGCTGCTCGCATTAAGTTCAAGTCACTTATGCTTGCCTACAGAGTGCTTGATGGTTCTGCTCCTATCTACCTAAATGCTCTTGTAAGGGCAAATGTTACACCCAGGATGCTGCGCTCTTCTAGTGAGCGTCGTTTGGCACTGCCGTCTGTGCAAGCACGGCAGTCCAGACTATTCTCATTTGTAGTTCCACGTTGGTGGAATGAGCTGCCCAGCACTACCAGAGCAGGGGCGTCCCTCTCTACCTTTAAGAAGCTTTTGAAGACCCAACTCTTCAGAGAGCACTTCCCGTCCTAACTGGCACTTCGACTAGTGCGTAACTTGCAATTACAGCAGTTACACTTCTGCACTCTTTCTTTCTTTTTATTTCATTTTGTTATATTTCTAATGTAAAGTAGTATTTATTTATTGTTACACCAGGTTCTATTGCTCGTAGCTTGAATATTCTCTCCCTTGTATGTCGCTTTGGACAAAAGCGTCTGCTAAATGACTAAATGTAAATGTAATGTAAATGCAATTGTGGTGGGCCTGTTGACCTCAAAACGGGCAAAGAAATGATTAAGTTCCTCTGCCAGTGAGGCATCAGCGTGGACAGTGCTGGTGTTGCTGTTCTTGTAGTTGGTGATGTTTTGAATTCCCTGCCACACTCTCCTTGGATTATTATTAGTGAGATGGTCTTCGATTTTTTCCTTATAAGCCTTCTTGGCATCTTTGATACCTCTCTTCAGGTTGGCTCTAGCAGTACTATAAAGGGCCTTGTCACCTGACCTGAAGGCGGAGTTCCGCTCCTGGAGTAGGGTCTTGACCTTGCTTGTCATCCAGGGTTTCTGGTTAGGATACACCCGAATCCTTTTGGCTGCAGTCACAGTGTCTGTACAATGATTGATGTAGGACAGTACAGTTCCTGTATATTCCTCCAGGTCCTGTTGTTCGAATATGTCCCACACTGTATGTTCAAAGCAGTCCTGCAGTTGAGAGAGAGCTCCCTCGGGCCAGATTTTTATGTTCTTAATGTAAGGTTTTGTCTTCCTCCTGAGCGGTGTGTATGCCGGGATGAGGAGCAGTGAAAGGTGATCTGACTGTCCTAAGTGGGGTAGGGGTGTGGCTCTGTAGGCATGCTTTAAGTTGGAGTATACGTGGTCGAGTGTATTGTTCCCTCTGGTAGCACACTTGACATATTGGGTGAACTTAGGTAGCACTGTCTTCAAGCACGCTTGATTAAAGTCACCCGCTATGATGTGCACTCCGTCTGGATGAGCCTGTTGATGTTTACTAACGGTAGCGTACAGCTGAGAGAGTGCTGCGCTAATGTTTGCATCCGGTGGTATGTAAACAGCTGTTACTATGACAACCGTTAGCTCCCGTGGCAAGTAGAAGGGTCTACACATCGTTGATAGCATTTCTAAGTCCGGTGAGCAGTGACTGTCTATTGTGTTGCTGTTGTTACACCAATCATTGTGTACATAAATGCAAAGTCCCCCTCCTCTGCTCTTACCCGAGTCCATGTTCCTGTCCTGCCTATGGATTGAGCGGTCCGCTAGTCTCACTGCAGCGTCAGGAATTAACGGGTGAAGCCAGGTTTCAGTTATGATCATCACGCAACAATTTCGAATTAAATGGTTTGCTGTGACATGTAGCTCCAACTCATCCATTTTATGGGTGATAGATCTAGCATTGGTGAGAAAGATGCTCGGAAGCGGTGGTTTATGGGGTTGTTTACGTAGCCTTGTAAGCAGACCTGCTCGGCTTCCTCGTTTTTGCTTCCTGTCCCTACGCCGCCTACGTCGCTTGCTAGGTCCGCCAACAATCCACGGAGACCCCGGTAATCTTGCAATGTCCTCGGGTATTTTGTGGGTCCACTGAAAATTCCGTGTTATGGATAGCTTCTGCTGCCATCCAAAGTCAATTAAGTCCTGGCGGCTATACACGTAATTTGCTTCACAAATATTGACTAACAAACAAAAAAACGAATACAAAAACATAAAAACAAAACACCAAACTGGAGAGCTAGAAGCCGCTGCGTCCATACGCGCCGCCATCACCATGACAACAAAATTGAATTAATACTTAGTAATTGGTTGAATTGTCAGTGCCATGTGTCAAATCTTTTCTGCAAGTCTGATCAATTATTAACAACAACAAAACACTAATAATAATATGGGGGGAGGGGGGGCAGGGCTGGTCTGTGGGCATACGGCAGGGGAGGGGCGGGGGGCGTGGCCGGGAGGGGGGGGAATATGTCACTCTTGCCTGTCTTCAAAACTTGAGAGCCCTGTACCCACCTGGAAACCATAGCAAAGTGGTGCACACTTTTTCCCAAATGATGCAATCCTGAATTTTGGCAGCCTGAATTTGTGAGTGTGAAAAATAGTTGCTTGAATATTACTTGCTGAATAGTGAAGATGGTATTTTAAGGACCGCATTTTTAAACAGTTTTAGGAAAATGAATATTTTTGCATTGAATTTTAAAAGCTGAAATTTTGTTTTCAATTGAAATATACAACCATGCAGAAAAATCCAATCATTGTCACTGCTGTTTTTTTCCCCATTGGTGTCCAATAGCAGTGCAGAAAAATTCAAGTATTGTAATTACATTAAAAAAAAAATGTTTTTATTCAATTCACGTAATTCAACATGCCATTTTGCTCTGAGGGCTAATGGCGCTGTTACACTCTCATCTCTCTCTCTCTCTCTCTCTCTCGCTCTCTGTCTTTCTCTCTCTTGTTCTCTCATCTCTCTCTCTCTCTCTCTCTCGCTCTCTGTCTTTCTCTGATTCTCACCTGACCTGACTGTCTGCTGGTCAGGAGACAGACGAGAGGAAGTTGCCTGTCTGTGTGGCGGCGGCCCAGGCAGGGTTGCGTGTCTCGGCGTGTCAGGCTGAGTGGCGCCTTTACTGGAGCATGAAAGTGCCACTCGTACACAGAGCACACATCCCCAGCCAAGCACACACCATATCAGGCAAGACTGACACACCGAGAGGTCAAAGGGTACCATCTTGCCCAGGGCATGTCCAGGCGAAGGGGAAAAAAAGAGAAGAAGAAATGATTGCTCTGTTTGTGTGACTCTGCACAGAATAATCCTCATTGTGAGTTAGGTGGCTGAATGACTCAAGGTAAATTACATAAATGTAATGTAAATCACAAAACTCTGCATCCTCGTGGATAGTGTGCAAACATAGATAATGCACATCAAGCTGAAATCTGGCATATGCAGCCTATCGGTGTATCATTATTGTTAAATGGCGAGGGCTGTCTGCAGCCATGTCATGTTAAATGCACAGGTACGTCTTCATTATCCTCACATGTTGTATTTCCTAAACAATAGTGGGCGAGAGCGTGCCTCATATGAGCAGCAGCCAAATTAGGCTCATGTTCACCTCCATGGGAAAGTGAATGCAAACCTGCGTCCCTAGCCGTCCTCGTCAACCACATTGTCGGATACATCACCTGAGCCCTCTCCCGCCCACCACCTCTCCCGCTCTATATTCATTTCTGTCTCCACGGTGATTCATCCTCCGCATCGTCAACATATAACCACCACGACCACAGCAATGACAATGACCGTCAATCCACCTGCGCTTCTATTCCGGGTAAATCACAGACCTCTTAACACACGCCATGCATAATTAGGCCATCCTGGCTGGGCCGTCGGGGATAAACAGTGACCCGCTGGACCGAGCTCTCGTGTCCTCCCCTACGGTACAAGTTTCTCAGCGTGGCAGGATTGATTCAGTGTCAGTATCAGCAATATCTAGTCACTCATGTCCTGAACAGTGGGAATGGGGGAATTATCTTTATTGTGGGCCGCCAATTCACGTTTCCACAGGCTTGCCTGATAGCTTTGTCTGTTTGTGGACATGGAGAGTAATGACTCCATGGAAATACATATCTGTCGGGTGCCACAACCAAAGAAGACGAAGCAACGAGGACTCCAATCACAAAGGATTTTCTCTCTGTCACGCACACGCACACACACACACACGATAAAGCCCTCTCCACAACACCACATCAGCAATGGCCAAAGCAGTTTCTTCAAGCAACCTGTTGTTCAGTTTTCTTCAATTTTGTTCAGAAACCTTGGCTTTTCATTTCCTTAATGCTGTCCTTGCCAAAGGTCACCCAGCCACCCTATGATCACTCTGGCCCCCTCATAATCCTGGAGACAATTGCTGGCAGATAGGTTCTATGAGGTTCTATACAGTAAGTATGAAAGAACCTGATAGAGTGGATCTTGAGGAGCCAAAAAGCAATGTCATTTCAGTGAGTCAGACAGCTCAGTGGAAAAACATTGGGGGAAAAGAGAGGCTCTGGTTTCAGATCAGATCTCCACCCAAGCCAAGCACTGATTAGGTCATTGGACATTTTACTTCCTGATCGTTAGTACTAGATTTCTTATTTTTTTTCGTTTCATATTTGCAATCGTTTCCAATACACTATTGTTTTCGAACACGATGATTGCATCTCCTTGAAACCTTTCCACCTCAAATTAAACCCAAATCTGATTGTGCTTAATTTGTACATCTGTCTCCCTCGAAGGGATGCGATGCACAACATGCTTATTTACTGTAACCCAAAACAGAGTCACAGTCCAGCACAGTCTTTGTATGTGGTGCAGTATTTCACAGCACAAATTATGCAAACTCCACTTGACAGCTGACAGAGAACCGAGGCCAAGACAAAGAAGAGACAAAAGGCCTACAAGTGGTGGACTGGCTTACTGGGCCATTCATCAGCGGCTTAGAACTGCAAAGCGGAGCCAAACATTTGTTTCGTAAAATTGGAAAATCGGTCTCTTTTCAGGGAAGGGTGAAGGCTCAGTTTAGCCGTTCTCTGATGCTGACAGCATAAGGCCTAACAGGTGAGCACTCATGCCTCCTCTTTCCGAGTGACACCGAGTTGAAACAGGTCGGTCACAGGGTAATGTGTCCAGAGTCTTTTAGGGTAGGCACCAAAAGGGTAATGTGTCCAGAGTCTTTTAGGGTAGGCACCAAAAGGGTAATGTGTCCAGAGTCTTTTAGGGTAGGCACCAAAAGGTGCAAAAACAAAGAAGGAGAAAATAAAAAGACTGATAATATAAATTGAAAAAAAAAGGATATTTACAAAACAGCTGTATGTGTACAGCCAGTAGTACAGCTTAGTACAAATGTCCCCAACTTGAGACAGCAATAAAGCAACAGCCTCACACTTAGAACTCGGACAACTTTGTTTTCACCCACTAAGCGCTCACCACAGAAGCTTTCCAACAAATACGACGCTAACTCTTTTAACAGGTAGCTGAACTCACCCCTAATTGGCACATACCATTATAAACCCACAGCACATGGGCGATATCACTCTTCAGGAGGCATTTTACTTTAAACAAAGTTAAATGGTGCTGTCATGGCAAAAAGTGACCGGATGCCAAAAAGAGCCCGGGTGATGTAATATTGGCTTTCGAACGACTCTTGAGTGACAGTTGCTATACCAACGTTAGCATTACGTCACCCGGGCTCTTTTTGGAAGTCAGACTACCTCAATAACGCAATTTACCCCAGAGCATCTGGCATTATACTTCGCTACCTCAGACCAGCTTGCCTGTATTTTACCTGCAATAAACCAAGCAAAACAACCATGTGCTTGATGTTTGACTGTGTTAGGAAAGTTGTTGACTCACAAGTTTGTTATAGTGTCAAAGTAAGTACATTTCAACCGGTTTTGCCGCTAGCATCTCGTTAGCGATTAGCAATTCCTCCGTTAGCTGGGGCACATTATTTTGCTTAGTGTATAGCTAGCAAGCTAGTATGAACTCTCCCAAGTCTTTCTAAATAGGCCTATATCAACAAATAATGGTAGATCTTAAATTATTTAAGATGTTAGCAAATGAACTGGCTGGCTTGCTAAAAAGATAGATGAACAAGCACCGTATAGTATTTAAGATGTTATTAAATTAACTGGCTAGCTTGCTTAAAAGGTATATGAACAAGCACCGTACCGTATATTATTTAAGATGTGAGCAAATTAACTGGCTGGCCTGCTAAAAAGGTAGATGAACAAGCACCGTATATTATTTAAGATGTTAGCAAATTAACTGGCTGGCTTGCTAAAAAGGTAGATAAACAAGCACCGTATATCAGTATATTTTCTCCTTTTTATAAAAACGAATTTCTACTCTAAACAATTTTAATTGAAATGCAAATGATGATGTAAACCGCTAAAATGGAACACTTTATTTACCGGGTAAAAATGTGTTTAGCCACAATATATAGCGATTCAAAAAGTAGTATTGACTGCAAATGTTGATGTACAGGATACCGGCAGGTGTAGCTAAAACAGAATACTAAGTGACTAACAGGTAGCTGATGGCTTTCGAACGACTCTTGAAACTGACCAAAAAGTGCCCTGGTTACGTAGTGTCCGGGTTACGTAATGCTAGCGTTGGTATAGCAACTGTCACTCAAGAGTCGTTCGAAAGCCAATATTACATAACCCAGGCTCTTTTTGGCACCCGGTCACTTTTTGCCATGACAGCACCAGTAGTAATTATATTACAGACAGGCCTTCAAAACAATGTCAGCAACAGATATATTTTACATTCTTCATTGAAAACATTCTGGATTATTTAATTGATTTCGCGAAGGCGACACCATGTTCCTCGCGAACCTGCCCAAACCATATACTCGTCCTTGGACGGGAGCGCAGTTTCTTAGAAGACAAGAAAGACGTAATGGCGGCAAGGTACTCATTCAACGTGGTTCGTTGAACAATCAGGGTATGGACACCAAGTCATTCTTATACATATGCTGTATGCAAGGACAACTTAACAGTGATTTGTCTGAACAACATTAATGTGTAATAAAACGGAGATTTCGAACAACGGCAAATGAATGAACCTGAAGTGAAATGTTTGCCGTGGTTTTAGCAATACGTGTGCACCCATATCAGGGTTTTTCCTGCATAGAGAAAATTTGGGCGCGCGCCTAAGCCGTTTTCCCGAGCGCCTACAACAAATCGCGAGCGCCTAAGGCAAAAAAAAAAGTCTGCGATAAAAAAATAAAATTAAAAAAAGCTGTCATTCATGGCGCAATTCAGCTTAATAGTGTTTTGAGCCCTCACCGTCGACTTGAAGGGCGCATCCCACCTCCCACCCCCTGAGCCAATCATTGAACAGAGGCTGCTCCAAGCTTGCCAGTTTAGAGAAGACGTTGGTTTGGATTTGAGATTTGAGCAAGCAACTTAATGTAGCTAGCTTTTAGCTGTTTTAAACCAACGGACTTTACTTCAAAAATGTTGTTTTCAACCTGCTTACAAATCTGGTTAAAACAACTAGTGAAGGTGTTTTAGAATAATATTAATGCCATATACAATAACTGACTTTATGTTAACACCACTAATTAATGTTAGCTGTCTTAATTATTTAGCGCAATGCTAGCATGCATCTACCGTAATTCGATATTTAACCAAGGTAGCCTATTGTAGCTACTGCAAAATATTGATCGCGACCTGTTTACAAATCTGGTTAAAAAGATAAAGGTGAGCTGTTATTTATAGATATGAATTATTTCTCATGCATCTAATGGCTTACAGCTACCTGTAAAGCATCTAAACGTACAGAGTAAGGGAGGTTGACTGCTAAATACAGTACATTAAGGCAGCCACCAGTCTTTGGATAGCTCTCATAAGTGAGTTATTGTATATGGCATTAATATTCTAACCATCACACATAGGATATATAGGTACACAAACACACTGCTTAAATAAAACACTAAGCCTACTATCAAAGTATTTTTTTAAGATATTGTAGGCAACTGCTAGCTAGCTAGATAATGTCAGCAACTGCTAGCTAGCTGCTTGCTCAAATTCAAACCAACGTCTTCTCTAAACTGGCAAGCTAGGAGCAGCCTCTGTTCAATGATTGGCAATTCATCACGCGTGCAATGCATGTAAGCGAATATGGTCTCAATAGTATGTTTCAAGTATAGGCTACAGCCGAAACCTCGTTATGTTTTGATCAATAGTAATCGAGTTGATAAGTGATAGGTGAAAATTCACCCTAGTTACCTCAGGACTCCGGAGCTGCATATAAGTATATTTATTAGACAAACAACAATTGCAATCGGGCTCACACCCAGCACAAGGCTGAAAGTGAAGCCCTGATAAACACATCGCACAAGGTTTATATAGACAGAAGTTGAGCGTTCAGCGAGATAACCACGTGGTGGATTTCTAATATTCTAAGTTACACACACGCAGAAACACAGAAAAGCCATGTTCCTGCTTACATAAGTACATGATTCATATAAGGTAATTAATAATACAAGGCACTTGATTATTATATTCTTAAGTCATTAACAGTGTTTGGAAATTATCTCCATCAATAAGCGTGTCTTGTCTGAACAATACGCAACTGTGAGGTGCGCGAATGGACAGAGCGGCCAGCTGCCAATCAGTCAACTTGCGTATGCATCCTGACTTCATCAGTCGGCGCTGATTTTGAGCATAACATTCTATTTTCAGTATTCATGGCTTTCAATGTATTAAAATATCTGCTATGTTGAGGACATACACAGGTGTAGGCTATTATTTGATTTGTCTACCCGTTTGAACGAGTACCAGTAGACCGCGGGGCCTCGGGAGAGGCAGACAACCGCATTGGTTTATCAATGAAAGCTCAGCTCGTTCGGAGGAGAGCGGATAGATTTGTGTTGCATCTCGAATATAGTAATATTAATATTATCATTGATAAATAAACCGGTGCGGTTATAAACTGTCGTTCCGCTGCGAGGGCCAGCCCGACGTGCACAAATACACCTGTACAAATGCAAATTAAATGTCCACTCAAAATGCTGACAAAAGTTTGATTTCCAACGCAGCCTCCATTGGTGGGCCAATAGAAGTTAAACACACTATTAAACATATTTGTGGACAGTTTTAATAATAAAAACAAAAAGAACGGTAATGTATGTAGGTTTGTATAATAAAAATGAATAGTAATAATAGATAAACTTGAATTTCATAATTTGTGTGTTACATTTCTGACCACTGGTTAGTTCTAGATTTTATTGATATACATTTCAGTAGTTTGCATATGTAGAGGTAAACCTTGATAATCTTTGAACCATACATGATGGCACCATGGGGCTTGGACTACTGTCAATCTATTAGCCTATCTATTTTAATCTAAAGTGTAAGCAAAATGATTTCCTGAAGCATATCCTCCATTATTTATGAAATGGTAACATGTAAGCTAATAAGGTGACATGGTAACACAGACTGTGCGCGCATAGCGCGCAATTTTTTTTTTGAGCACCGAAGACCCATTTTGACCCAGGAAAAACCCTGCATATGCTTCCACACACCCCAGCCAGGATAAACCAGTTTAGAGTATTATGTGGTGATGTACGATAAGGGATATAGGAGTCACTGTTGGATGTTAACAGTACCGCAAAAGTCTGTTGCGTCCGCCATTAGGACGCGGGGAAAACGGCAGGAACACATAGCCCCCCTTTGCTGTGCGTTTGAAACACTCTCTGTGTTTGTGTCCTGGGTTACTGCTGCGTTTGGACATTTCAGAGAGGTGTTTGTTTGAGCAGGCAACTTTTGCTCTCTCTCTTTCTCCCTCTTCCTCACTCTCTGTCTACACTTCAGACAAGGGAGTTGACACCATTTTACACTATGCTGTTGTTGTCTCATTACACACTTGGTTGAAGGCCTAGTGGTTATTGGTGTAGGTGTTTACAAACTAATTGTTTGGCATGGCAGGCCTGAAAATGATGGGCCTTACGCTGTAGAATGTAATTGCATGGAGTTGCAGGAAGCTAGAAAAAGCTCTATTAGAACATGTTAATGATTGACATAAATCATTTGTGTCATTATGTGAGAGTTGGTAATGGAGTGTGTGTATGAATGTATAGGTATATGCAAAACAGCAGTGAATACACAACTTTTCCTATGAATTTGAAGCAAATAAAGATGTATAGTGAAACACCCATTTGAGTGTTAACATTGATATAATTGACTCTGATACAACATGAGCATTAATGTTGTATCAAAGATGTTTTCTTTTTCTCAAGTTCAGTTCATTGCATGTTTCACAAATTACATGTGTATGTAGTCTATGTATATAGAACAACACATATTGATGGTATTTCAGTTGCATATCTACCAGCATTGAGTACTTTCATTGGTAACATGAGAAGGTCTTTGCTCCCAGTTGGGTTTAGAATCTATACAGAATGGGCTCTAATTTCATTGACTGACGACGAGCAAAACAACGAGCAAGTCGGTCGCTCATGAACTAACGCTATTGTGTGGTGTGTGGGAGCATTGCACTGACCCAGCCATGTTTGCACTTAAGATCTTGCTCATGGTATTAAATTAGCAACATTATTTTGCCAAGTAATTAAATTAGCTTTGCTCATGCGCGGAAGTCTTTGCTCGTTGCCAGTTGCCTGTGTCTCAAATGTGTCTCATCCTGTTTTGCTTTGGAGGTTTTTCAAAGGTGAAGTTTGAAAGAGCAGGCTGTGAAATAGTGGAGATAAGCCAAATGGAGAGAGACGGTGAATGTGCATGAATGAATGGATTCTTATTAACTGACATATAACTGCGTGAGGAGAACCAGATAGAACTTTTAAGGTCAACACCAGCACACTTATTACTGAATTAAATCACAGTCTTGGTGCTTTTTCCTCTGCCGTACTTCCTGTCAGAAGCCTAACCCTAAGTGACCTGGAGCTCCTCATCCATCTATGCAAAGCAATGTAATCAGCACCGCAGGAGAGAGTGCAGAATTTCACACTTACAGTAACGGCGTGCGGGCAAACGAATCGTCACCTTGCTTAAATATGCATGCTAAACAGGAACCGCATGCCCACTCCTAAAGAATGGCCCATTAAACGGGGCTTCAGTTACAGAACACATCCATACATATTAGGCCTTATCTGTCCTGAGCCTCTCCATCTCGCCATAATCAATCTTCTGAAGGCTCCGGGTCGTATATTAATGCTTTTCCTGACACTGTACGGAAAAAGGAGGCAGATGTAAATGAAGCCCGTGTGGAGAACATGAAACCTTTCACTGGGATGATGTTGGACCGCATGCACCGTGGTTCTGCTCCTGAAATGATGCATGGCTGAAGCACCTGAGGTTGATCTAAGCTGGTCTGATTTGCACGGAAGCGTTACATGTGCATGGAGCTCTTTTTCAACGTGCTGAGCTTGGGCCGGGCCTTTTAAGAAAGGGAAGTAATTGCAGCTATTGCAAGAGCCAGAGGTGTTTATTTATCATCACTGCTCAATGAGGTCTTAAAAATAATATGTGCGTAGCCAGAATGAGCGCAACAGACCAAATCAAATAGGTCATAAAATTGGACCGAACTGAGGAGCGAGAGGAAGAAAAGGGCTTTTGATTCCCGCCTGCTGTACTGCAATGCTGAGGCTCTGCTTCTGGCTCCGTTATTAGCAGTGATCACACCCAGAGGGATTACGGATTAGATTTTAAAAGGATTTAATGCCGTGACACTTTCACTGCCCAGATTCCTATATCTTTACCTGCACTTCCCAACCAGAGGAATTACTCACCAGCACATAAAACACAGGCCAGACAGCCCCTCCTGCACTGAAGACATTAAACAGCCTTGGAAATATCACTTCAAACACCATGGCACCGACTCCAAACACAATTGAAAGAAAAGTATGGGGTTATAATGTGGGAACAGTTTGTTCTTGTTAACTGATGCATTTCTCCCTTATCTGATGCCCATATATAAACGCAAATATCAATACATAGAGGATAATCGTATGGATAGACGCGTGCTCCTTTGAAACTGAGCCCATGACCTTGGCAGTGGTAGCAGAAATATTATTCACAAATACCACCAGGGTCAGACAAACAATTAGCACCCATTAAACCTTTTGCTTAACATGGAGCAAGCAGTGTATACGCTACAGCAGGACGAGTGTGGAGGTTACCTCTCGACAGTAATTAGCATGGATTCATATCCTCGTCTCCAGCCCTTGGTAAGTGCTCTGACTGTAGATAAGACAGAGGTTAGCGAGCTATGCTCATTCGTGCACCAGCATAGGTGATTTGGTGCTACGACGACGGCATTGTGTCTCACATCATTAAATTTAAAGGGAGGCGCCATCCCAATTAGTCAGTCGCATCGAGTACAAGCCATAGCGGGTCCCCCCTCATTAACCTTTATCTGTAGAAGGCCGATCGGGCGTCGGGTTCATGCCAGACAGGACCACTCATTAAACCGACACACGGACTCGCTAAAGTTAGCGCTGGCATATAACGACGACTAAGTCCCCTCCTCCTCCTCCTCCCTTTCCCCTTAAAGATGAGTGGCCCTGCTAATAAAGAGACACTAATAGTTTTTCCTTTTTCCATTTCTTTCTCTCTACCTAGCTTTCACCCTCATTCTCTCTGCTTTTCCACTGGAGGTAGTAGCTGGGCTGTGGCTCATATCTCACTGTGTGAATTATGAATGCGTGACATTTTAGAGATGCTGTTATTGTGCGGGAGAGGCAGGGGCATTTTAAATGCGGGGAATTAAGAGACCCTTCTGACCTATCAGGGGGTTTGTGTTTTCATGTCGAGAGAGCTGTAATTGAAAGGATGGTTGTGATTTCTCCATCCACTGCCCTTGTTCTCTGCTGAAGTTTAATGACACTTGAGTTATTTTGGTCATTGACATTTCCATTTGGAAAGAACAAACAGATTTTTTTTTTCTGGATGCTTGGTGATAAAGAACTTGCAGGTCAACGTTTCTCTTCCTTGATTGACATGTTTTGCTATTTCAAAATACGAATACATAGGTCATTGTCATGGCAACGCATCCAAGAAGGTTTTACATACCCATGTAGAGTGAACAAATGAAAAGAATGAAAAGGGTGAAAATAAACACGTTCTTCACACATCTGTTTTTCAAGCAAGCTTTACTGCAAAGCCATTTTGCCATGCTTACACCTCTAGAGATGCATTTTAACCTGAGGACAGACCCTTTTGTGGCAGTGATGGGACCTTTCCTTGTCTCTGAAGTGTGACTGTTGAGCTGACACTGAGCTGGAAGACTTTTGCTTCCCTTGAACAGCATTCGACCTTGACCTGCCAAGGTCACATTGACCTGGCTTCGGTTTTCATCATGGAGAGATTTAGAATGATATGGGTTTTTGTGTGTGTGTGTATGTGTGTGTGTGTGTGTGTGTGTGTGTGTGTGTGTGTGTGTGTGTGTGTGTTTGTGTGTGTGTGTGTGTGTGTGTGTCTTCCTGCTCCATAAGAGTCATTTATTCTCTTCGCAGAGTCCTTGAAGCAGTAACAAAAAATGATTTCTGTCTGAAAGGAAACACAGCAGGTTCCCTTGCTAATGCCATGCTTATGGGATCAGAGCTCACTCTCACTCTCACTCTCGCTCTCGATGGCATTAGGCAGAGACGAGCCCTGAATGCTCTCCGGCACTCCAGCACTGGGTGTCATCAGCTGAACGGAGCGCAGTGGTAAATTAAGTTCCACCCAGAAGATCATGCAAGAGCTTCTGTTATTGAAAAGATAAGCAGAGTTCAAACAAACTTTGTAGAGGATGCCTCTGACAAAAATAACATTCACTTTAATGCTTTAAAAATATTCATTTTATACAAATACTGTCTTACTGTCATTTAATAATGTAAACAGAGGAGGCTGAGAAGTGCTGCATACCTGACTCAACTTCTGTTCCTTGAACGTTGGACGTATTCCTCTGCCGTCACAACTTTAACTGTTGCCTTTCCCTAACTAGTAGTGTTTGGTATGCAGCATCACAACTTCACTCTGCCATTGATTCTTATACAAACTGAAGCCATCATGTGGTGGATTGGAGGCAGAGAAAAATGTATAGCTTGTTTAAATAAGGTAATGGGCCTTAGTATCTTTGAAGATGGATACGGAGGAAAATAGGCGTAATCGGTTGGTGATTACCTGAAAGGAGCCAGGCTGGTCGTGAGCTGTTTTTCTCTGTCTGTAATAGGCACAGCACAGTGCCAGGTGCCCTGCTGGGAAGATATTTACTAGTGCATTAAGAGGGGACCCGGAGCCACACTGATGAAATTAAACAGGAGGGGGTCTTCGAATGGAAGACAATTGAGTGTGATTTGGTGTTGGGCAAACTTTGAGGCACAACGGTGAAGCGAACGGCAGGCTATCATTGATCCGCGCCAAACATACTAATACATTTCCAAAGAGTCTGGGAATGGCAGCCAATTGGGTGTTTGGTGGGGAATGTGAGCCGGCTCGCTCGCTCTCGCTCACAGACTGAATGTTGAATCAAGCGACCAGCGGTAGAGGGTTTTTTTCTGCTTTTTTTTTTTGCTTTCTCTGTCTCACGCTCTCTTTTTTCGCCTGGAAAGGGAAAATGTCCTGGGCCGGAGGAGTGCTCTGCCTGCACTGGCTGCAGCTGAACTGATCTCCACACAGCCCCCTCTCCCCCAACCCCCACTCCCCCAACCCCACCCCCACTTGGCCCAGAGCCCAAAGGCAATGGAGTCATCAGCACACTTCACATCTTTACAGGCTTATTCCACTTTTCCATGCCAATCCCCCTGCGCTACATATGCTGTGATGACTGTAGCCAGAGATGGCCCTTTCAGACGCTTTTTTTTTTCTTTCTTTCCTGAGGCGATGTCTGGGGAATGCTGAAAATTGAGTCTTGCTTTTGGATTGGCGGGGCGTGGAGATGACCCACCCTGTGCTCCGCAGCGCGAGGGGCTTTCTCTGATGAGGAAGCCAGGATCTGGGCCCTCTATCCAACTTTCCAGCTGCTGAACACAGCCCCTCCTCTGGGCCCTGGACATCCAACAGCACCCTTCCTCTTTAAAAGACCCCCTTTGCCTGTAAAACCTCCCTTGATCCCACCAGTCGAGCGAGGATTTGGCCCCTGCTCCTCACGGCCAGGTGGATGTCCCAGCAGTGGCTCTCTCCTGACCTGTGACTTCCCTGTCATGCCGTTTCA